>NC_045549.1:73468469-73576211 GCF_009769535.1 Thamnophis elegans | reverse complement strand
TAAACCGCTTAGAGAGGCTGAAAGGCCCTATGAAGCGGTATATAAGTCTAACTGCTATTGCTATTGCTATTGCTAAGATGTTGGGATTTTTTAATTTTGAAGTGAGGGAGGGAGGGAAACTGCGATGGCAGTCCAGCTTGTCCATAAATGCGATTTAAAACAATATATATATATATATATATATATATATATATATATATATATGTATATTTAAAAAGTTGTGCAGTCTTCCTAGCTGCCATGGCACTCTGGGCAAATGTGCATTTAGGAAAACCAGAAGGTAGCATTTATAGAAAGGCAGAAGAAAGAAGGGAGAGAAGAAGGGGAAAAAGAAAGCGGCTATGAATTTCCTGCTTGCAAATGTTTTCCTGAGGTCAGAAAAGGTCGGGAGGCGGACAAAAACAGGTTGTGCACCTTTTCGATTGCAGTTGTTGCTAGGTGAGGAAACACAATCGCTAGCTCGGGAAACTGCATTTGCCGTCTCGTAGCAATAAAAAGTAGCTGAGCTGAGAAATCACGTACAAAATAGGTTGTGAGTCCCAAATCCCTTGCAGGATGAATGAAAGCGATTCCCTTCCTCCCCGCCCCATCCTTTTAAAAAAAATTCATATATTAAAATGCACTTATAATTTTGTCCAAGTTTTCTTTGGCTGAAAAGAGGAGGCGGAAAACACCTTAAATTTGATTTATGAGTTTGAGAATCAGGAAGAGTAGAGTATAGAAAGGCAGCTAAGACGTAACCCGTAAGAGAGAATAAAATATAAAGGTGACGACTGTCCACAAGATTGGAAATCATTTCTTTTAGCATTTTCTTCTTCTTTTTCTTCTTGGTCTCTCCCCCCCCCCCCGCTCCCCTGTCCTTCTTTTCTGTTTGCTGATTTTTTTATTGCTCTGTTTTCAGTTTCCCTTCCATTCAATTGTTTTTGCCTTGCCAAAAACACTTCTTGGGTAAGAATTAATGAAAAGGGGGGGGAAGGGAGAGAGAGAAAGGGAAACAAGGAGGGAGGGGGAAGAGAGGGAGAGAGGGGAAAGGAAAGAGAAATGGAGGGGAGAGAGGGTGAAAGGGGACAGAGAGAGGGAGGGAAGGGAGGGGAAGGGAGGGGGAGAGAGAGGGACAAAGAGTGTGGAAGAGAGGGACAGAGAGGGAAGGAGAGAGGGGGGGAGGAAGAGGGGTGAAGGGGTGGAAGAGAGGGATAGAGAGAGGGAAAGGGAGAGAGGTGGAAGGGAAGGGGAGAGTGTGTTGGAAGAGAGGGATAGAGATAGGGAAAAGGGGGAGAGGGAGGGGGATAGAGGAAGAGAGTGAAAGGGAGAGAGGGAGAGGGTAGGAGAGATGGAAGGGAGAGGGGGAGGAGGGGGAGGAGAGGGACAGAGGGGGAAAAGGAAAGGGAGGGAGGGGGGATAGAGAAGATGAGAGAGAAAGGGAGAGAGGGAATGGGAGAGAGGGAGGGAAAAGGAGAGAGGGAGGGGGAGAGGGGGAGAGAAGGTTGAAGAAAGGGAGAGAGGGAGAGAGCAAGGGGTTGTTTTTTAAATGATGAGTTTTGCTGCGTTTGTAAATTGGATGTTTGATATGTCTGCAAGCTTTTCTCAACTTTAGCATTGCTTTTATTTCTGTATCTTTTTTAAAAAAACCAAGCTAGACTGTAGATAGGAACTAAAGGGGAAAAAAACGGACCTAAACTTGATGGCATCATGGAATACTACGAGTATTCCCAGCCATGGAAGGTGAACAGGGGATAAGGCCACCTAAGGGACGATCGGATAAGAGTTTTTAATCTATAACCGGAGCAGAAATGCAGAAGAGACTCTCCCTAGTTTCTCAGGAAGTAAAGGGGGGGAGAGAGAATCATATAGGTAGTCCTCAACTTACGGCTACAATTGAATCCAAAATTTCTATGTTAAGTGAGACATTTGTTCAGTGAGTTTGGCCCCGTTTTTTTTGCAACCTTTCACTGCAGCCGAAAATTAGTAAGAGGGTTAAGTGAATCTTGCTTCCCCATTGCTGGTCAGAAAGTGCCAAAGGAAGCCACAAGACCTTCAGCTTCATACATCTGAACGGCTTTCCATGCATCTGAATGTCGATCACACCATGAAGGAGCTTACAAGATTGTAACTATGCAGTCCCGTTCTTTCGGTGCCAATGTGTTCTGACCCTCCCCCCCCCCCCCGCCCTCCATACGCTGAAGCACTCCAAGACAAGATTACTGCTAGACAATTTATTCACAGTAAATTAACCCACTGACAAGCCTGGGCAGCAATCCAGACTTCCAAGATAAGAGCTTCTCCAGAGTTGGTATATTAGTTGAATCCTGCAAACAGCCTCCTCCCAAAGTCTTCCTTATATACTCTCTGGGAGGAGACTCCCAATTATCTTCTGTATCTGCATAGTTGCTCTCGGCGTTTATCTGCCCGCCTTTGCCTGGCGTCCAGGACCAACTCCCTTAGCTCTCCCACTGCACCAGGGCCTGACGTCATGGGCACACTCCCTTTGGCTTTCACCGCTGCTCCATGCCTCAGGTGCTTCCTGGTGACCAACAAGCCTCTCTGGTCCCTGCTCGGAGTCTGAACCCTGTGCAGGGTCCTCCACATCTTCCAGAGCCGACTCATAGAGCCCCTCGATATCGAAGTCTGTTTGCAGCTCCAACGGCTCCTGCTGGGCCACAACACCAACTTTGAACGGTCGCTAAATGAGCTGTTGTAAGACGAGGAGTACCTGTACTTACAGATTTGCAAGAGGGAGGTCGCCTTATTAGGAAGAGCAACTCTCCCGCCATCACGTTTCCAGTCTGAGCACTTCTGAGCTTCCCTTTGAGCTTCGGCGGTGGAATACACCTTCTCCGGCTATTTCTACAGTAGTGGCCAAAACCTTTTGGGAAAAGTATTTTTTGAGGTTTGATGGCTAATAACACCACTTTTCCTTTTTTTTGGAGTGGTACCATAAAATTATATATCAATAAGGTAATTTAATCAAGAATGTAATGCAACGAAGTTTGTTCAAGTGCCTGTATTCTATGAAAAGGTAGCCAAATATAGCCAGCAATAAAATTCAGTTAGTAGAAGCAATCCCTCAATCTTGGTTTCACATTATAACAGCTGCATTTGAACTAAAAGACTTGGTTCACTCATTGGGAAGATGGTGTAAGGCCGTAATTCATGCTAAAGGTTACCCAACTAAGTGTTAACTGACATGGTGATCGTTTTTGTATATCTCATTTTTTCTATGGTGATAGTTTTTGTATATCTCGTTTTTTTTCTACGTGTTCACTTTTCTTCTTTATAACTGCTATTCTAATAGCAAATCCTCCCTAAACTTTATTGCATTACGTTCTTGATTAAATTATCTTTCCATTGATATATAATTTTATGGTGCTACTCCAAAAGAAGAGTGGTGTTATTAGCTATCAAACCTCAAAAAATACTGCACACGTTCCCAAAAGGTTTCCACAATTTTGGCCACAACTGTAGCTGTGTCTTCTCTTGACTCCCACTCTCAAGGTCTTTCCCACATTCCTTTATACGAGGGGATTCAAAGCACCCGCCGGTATAGATCAGACTTCTTTGGAACATAGCGTGTTCTCCCTTCCGCTCCCAAGTTTGGTACTATTGGATATATTACAGATTCTGTGCAGTTTGGAGAACCCTCAAATCCCCTTCCTGGCTGGCCCCGCCCTCCCCCCCTTCTGAACTTTCTGAACTTTCTAGAATAGTGTTTCTAGACCTCAACAATGTTGTGTAGGCTCCAAATCCCCAACCAGCTCCTACCCCTCTTAAAGTTGCCAAGGTTGGGTCTGCGCCCTCCTGAGTTGTCATGAGATTTATTCTGCAAAATTAAGTTCTAGGGGTGTCTTTAAAGGGGGCAACCTTAAAACTTGCGGACTTCAACTCCCAGAATTCCCCAGCCGGTTACTCGTGAGAATAACTAAATAAGGCTTTAAGAATCCAGATCTATAAGTAACACTATATGACAGGAAGTGACCAATCATGCTGGCTGGGGAGTTCTGGGAGTTGAAGTCCCCAAGTCTTAAATTTGCCAAGTGTGAAGAGCCCGGTTCTAGAGCATGGGAACTAGAGAATATCACACACGCACACACCGAAAAAACATAATAGTATTTTCCAAACCTTTGCAATTCCTGGAGGTCGAGCTCCATATTAGGAAGGGGGCAGCATGTTTTCTGAGCTTTGCAACATCTTTTCTTCCCCCCCCCCCCTTCCTCGTCTTACGTTTTAGTCGCCTTTTTGGGCTGGTTCCAAGTGTAACTTACCTGTTTGCCATTTTTATTTGTTTTTATCTTTTATTTGACTTACAAGCAGGCAGCGTTAGAGGCAGAGGACGGGGCACAGCAGGCAACCGTGTGCCTGGCCCGAGAGGATCCTACCTGGGGGGTTACTCCGCAGGCCGCGGCATCTATAGCAGATACCACGAAGGGAAAGGGAAACAGCAAGAAAAAGGCTACGAGATGATGCCCAATCTGGAATTGTCTACCGTCAGCCCCATGGCAATGAAACCTGGAACAGGTCAGTAGATAGATTATCTTTACTGTCACTTTTTTACTATTGGATATGTTACAGATTCTGTGCAGTTTGGAGAACCCGCAAATCCCCTTCCTGGCTGGCCCCGCCCCTCCCCTCCAGGGGTGAGTTCCGGCTTCTGCTGCTGCCGGTTTGCTCAGGGGCGCGCTTGCTTGATGTGTGCTATGCGCGCATGTAACAGTAGTAAAAAAAATGCTTCTGCGCATACGCAGAAGAAAAAACAAGATGGCGGGACCTATGGCAGCGCTGATAGAACTGGTTTGGGGGTGTGGCAGGCCGAGTTATTACCTACTCAACCGAACCGGTCTGAACCGGTAGGAACGCATCTTTGCGCCCTTCCCAGGAGTCTCCATGCAGCCTGTTTTGGATATAGGTACATGTAGGGTACACTTGGAGGCTTGGGGAGGGTAAAAAAACGGCCCTACCAGAAGTTCAGGGAGGCTGGAAACTGGCCCGTTTACAGCCTCGGGTGGGCCTCCTGCACCATCATGGTGCAGGAGGCTGACTAGGCCACACCCACCATGGCCCCCGCCAAGCAACCAGGCAGGGAACCACTTGCTAAAATTTTTGAATATAGATATATATATTCCGTACATATAAATACTATATATTTAATCGCCGTCCACCTTTAATACGTATCGGAAAGAGGACGCTTGAGTGTCCACAAGGTTGAACAAAATGTGAATTTTGGATGGAACAAAACTGTGGCTGAATTTGGATGTTCTGCTTCAGATACCACCTCCTAGAAAGGAACAAGGAAAATGGCATGAAAGGGACATGTAGCATCCCAGACAATCTTGCCAACTTTGCTCGAGCATCGCTTCTATGCCATGTCTTGGTTAGAAGTGAGTGAACTGCCAATAATCTTTTCTGCTGTCCTCACCACTCTCTGAACTGCCTTCCTGTCTAAATCAGTAAGGCTTCCAATCCCGACTGTAATGAGGTATAATAGGATGCTCTCTATAGAAAGTGGTGAGGACAGGGGAAGGAAGATGTACTTTTCTCATGCGATGCAGAAAATGTGGGAGTTGCTGTGCCCGTTTCACAGTGTCTCACTGTTGGGTGACCAAGCCAGCCTACTTGTTAGCTGCACACCCAGAAACTCAATGCTGCTTGATGAAGTATGAAATATGATTCTTAGGGTGAGAAAAAGACGATGGGAAAGGATTTAAAGAAAATTGGGTTGGTCCTCTCATGCTGCTGGACCCTCTGGTTGAAGGGGTACAAGCAGGGATGAAATGCTATCAGTTGGGCCGGTTCGCCCGAACCAGTAGTAAAAAATGCTACTGGTTCACAGAACCAGTAGTAAAAAATACTAAAATATAGTTTTTTTTAAAAAAATTGCAACGATTACACATCGCACAGCAAAAACTGGTGTGTGTGTGGGGGGTCAAAAACAGGGCTGGGGGATCATTTTTGCACCATACCAGTTGCAACGGGATCCGGAACCCACCACTGGAGTGCGCCTAGCAGAAGATTTATTACTTGCACCCAAGAGAGGGTCCAGAATGATTCTTGCATCACATTGACCCCAAAAGGACCTTGACCTGATCACTAAAGCTTGATTCCAGGGCAGGAGACCTTCCAAGGTGGACTTCCGCTGTAGATTGAAAGCTGATATGTTAAGGCCCATCCTCACCCGACTCCTTGATCTGTTGCAGTGGCAATTCCAACCATTGGAACCCAATATTCCATGTTCCAAGCCACACCAGCCACCAAGGTGATTGATGATGGGAAGATCCATGCAATGGAACATATCATCAGTCCTATCAGCGTCCAGCAGGATCCAGCCAGCGCCGCCGCGGCCGCTGCAGTGGCAACAGGTGCTGTCATACCTGCGGTGTCCACCCCGCCTCCTTTCCAGGTATGTTTCTTAAGCCTTTCAAGAAGGTGTAGAAATACCAGCCCTTTCTATTCCTGCGAGTAAGAGAACACATTAAGAGAAGGAGACCTCTTGCCTTGCAAATACAGGTAGTCCTCGACTTACAACCACAGTGGGGTCCAACGTTTATGTTGCTAAGTGAGAAATTTGTTAAGTGAGTTTGGCCTCATTTTACGGCTTTCCTTGCTACATTTGTTAAGTGAATCACGGCCGTTGTTAAATTGTTCCCGGCTGTGAAGCGCAACCTGACATCCCCCTTACTTTGCTGGTCAGAAGGTCGTAAAAAGGGGACACTACGACCGTCATAAATATGAGCCCGTTGCCAAACATCCGAATTTTAATCATGGCACCATGCAACGGTGCTTGTGTGAAAACTGGCCACAAGGCACTTCTTCACTGTTGTAACTTTGGATGGTCACTAAATGAATCATTGTGAGACCAGGTCTACCTGTACCTTGTTTCCCTGAAAATAAGACCTCCCCGGTTAATAAGCCCAATTGGGCTTTTGAGCACATGCGCTAAAATAAGCCCTCCCTTGAAAATAAGGCAGAAAATATTGCAACACAGCAGCATCCATGAAGTGACCACGCTCGCTGCCTCCTGTACCTCAAAAATAATAAGACCTCCCCGAAAATAAGGCCAAGTGCTTATTTCGGAGGGGCAAAAGAAAATAAGACCCTGTCTTATTTTCAGGGAAACACAGTAGTAGGCAGATATTTGAATATAGAAACTACAATTGGAGGTTTCACCATTTTGTTATGGCTGCCACCTTGGTTTTCTGTCATCATGTCTTTTAACAACATGATAATCCCTTGCAGGGTGGAGCCTGGGCAACTAAGTGGAGCTAGCAGAATGTTTATTTGACCAGATGCCCTTCCTGTTGCCAATGTGGAGTTTTGTTCAGCAGATATATTCTCGTTGTGCCCAGAGAGAGAAATATCTGCCTCTCCCTGGGATCGAACCTTGGTTTTCTGACACCCTTAGGGGAAATCTAGTTCCTTTACAGATGGTGGCGGGATTGAACTCTTGAATGCTCTCTCCGGCAGGGCCGTCCGATAACTCCCGTGTACGCCATGGCACCTAGTATGCAGAGAATTCCAGCCGCGGGAATCTACGGCGCAGGTTACATTCCCTTCGCGGCTCCTGCGACTGCCACCACAATTGCCACACTACAGAAGAACGCGGCTGCCGCCGCCGCCGCTTATGGAGGATACGCGGGGTACATCCCGCAAGCATTTCCAGCTACCGCCATTCAAATCCCCATCCATGATGTCTATCAAACCTACTGAGACTTGCTGGCCAAGGGTTGGGGTGGGGGTGTCACGGCTGGTCGAAGCTGAAGGAACATTTTACTATTTATGAAGAAAAACCTACTGTAGAATTTCATGCTTGGATGTCAGTAAACAGAGGATAAAAACCTGAACGTGAAATTTCTCACCGACACAGCATCATGTTTGAAATCTTTTATACAGATGAAGTTTTTACTAACTTTGTAGGCCTATCGGGTTTTTGGGGTTTTTTATTTTAAGAAAGGAAAGAGGAAAAAAAACGCGATGCGAATTCCTACATTTCTAACATGGCTGGTTTTTGAAAGCTGTGCTTCCCCTTACAGGTTTATATTCCGTTGTAGAGTCTTTCTTTCTTTCTTTCTTTTTTTTTTTTTTTTTTTTTCTTTCTTTCTTTCCTTTTTAGCCGTTTTATTTTCGCTGCGTTTGTGCTATGAAGGTTATTTTTTTTAGTTAAGTCCTGCACTCCAGAATTGTCTATTTTGTAGGGCCTTGAATAATATATCAAGTAAATATTAAAAAAAAGTGAGCCTTAAGTGGATAGGGGGAAAGTTTTTTAAAGCAATATATTTTGAAGACTATATTCGATATTTAAACCATAATGCAAGAGATTTTTTTTAAAAAAAGAGATATATAGATGGATACTAGATAGTAGGTAGGTAGTAGTAGATAGGTAGATAGGTAGACAGACAGACTTACAAATGTGTGTTTTATTTAAGAAGTGAAACTGGAAAGTGCAATTTGAAAATTATTGAGACCTCTGCATTATGAGATTTCGGTGTGATCTAGAGGCACAAGTGTCTTGTAGAGACCTCCCATTAAATACCAGATCTTGTTAAAACGATATTTAATGTTAAGGCTAATTTTATTTTGCATTCTCTAGTCTTAGAGAGTCAGGTTCTTTTTCTTTCTTTTTTTCATTTTCACCCTCAGTGAAATAAGTCATTGGTGTCTTAAGAAAAAATATCATTTTTCCTTCATTTATTACAAAGGTTGATACTCCTAGGATGATAATAAAAACAGCAACCCACAATATGTGAACTTTGAGAGGGCTTTGATTGTTGACAATCGAAAGCCACCTAGCTGTAGATTCATTTGTTTTTCGAGCATGGTTACTTTGACATTGGAAATATTAGACATTTGGTCCTGTCCTATCCTGAAGCTCAGGGGTTTATTCAAGCATAGAATCATGGTTTATTTAGCCATTCTCTTTCAATGGCTTTAAAGAAAAAAAGGTCCTGAAACTTTTCATCCATGTGAAAACAGCACTCATTTTATCTGGCTTAACCGCAGCAATTTTAAGATGAGTAGTTTAGTTTAGTTTAGTTTTATTGGTCTTGAATGCCACCCACTCCCGAAGGACCGGGCGGCTTACAATAAGGAAGGGGATAAATAGACAAATAGACAAACAACAATTTAAAATACAAACATTCATAGTTCCCGTGGGGCTGGCTATTTCAACAGCCCCCAGCCCGCCTGAACAGCCAGATCTTCGTGGCTTTGCGGAAGGGGGAGGGTAGTAAGGGTCCGGATCTCCACGGGGAGCTCGTTCCAGAGGGCTGGAGCTGCAACAGAGAAGGCTCCCCGGGAGTCGCCAGCCGACATTGGCTGGCAGATGGGATCCGGAGGAGGCCTGGTCTGTGCGATCTGATCGGTCTATGGGAGGTAATTGGCAGGAGGCGGTCTCTCAGGTACCCAGGTCCGATGCCAAGTAGGGCTTTATAAGTAACGACTAGCACCTGGTCGACTTCAACTCCCAGAATGCCCCAGCCAGCATTCTTTTAATTCTTCTGATTCTTCTAACTCTGACTTCATTCCTAGCTTTAAAAACTGAATGCAAGAATGAAAGGGCTCTCCGTAAAATAGAATATCATCATCAGCTCCTAAATGTGTATTTATCCAAAGCCGGCATTTCCAGATCAAATAGGCCTTAAAGGAGAGACACATCAAGGGTAGCTTCTAAATCAGTCACCGCAACGGTGCTTTCTCAAAGGGCAACTTTTTGTGAGCCAAGGTGGTGCAGTGGTTAGAGTGCAGCACTGCAGGCCACTTCAGCTGACTGCTATCTGCAGTTCGGCGGTTCAAATCTCACCGGCTCAAGGTTGACTCAGCCTTCCATCCTTCCGAGGTGGGTGAATGAGGACCCAGACTGTGGGGGCGATATGCTGACTCTGTAAACCGCTTAGAGGGGCTGAAACCCTATGAAGCGGTAATAAGTCTAACTGCTATTGCTATTGATATTGTTGCCTTTGTTCTCCCTTGAAGACATTTGCTTCTCCTCCAAGAAGCTTCTTCAGTTTCAGAATCGAAAATCTTCTTGGATGAGAAGCCAACATCTTCAAGGAAGACCAAGAAAAGCACCTTGGACCAACCATGACCTGGATGACTGAGAATTTCTACAGACATTCTATCTAAATTATAGTTTTTGAGCAAGCTAGGGTCAGCCTTGGGAGATCAGATAAAGTAATTGTATTTTGTTTAACTTGGTTTTGATTGATTCTGCTTCCACCATTTTCCAAATATCCTGCAGCTGCAGAGGCCATTTTTCCATAGGTATTTTGGGGTGTCTTTGTACCCTGTTTTCCCCAAAAATAAAACCTTCCCAGATAATAAGTCCAATCGGGCTTTGGAGCGCATGCACTAAAATTAAGCCCTCCCTGAAAATATTGCAACACAGCAGCAGCCATGAGGTGACCACGCTCGCCGCCTCCTGCACCTCAGAAATAATGAGACCTCCCCGAAAATAAGGCCAAGCGCTTATTTCGGGGCTCAAAAGAAAATAAGACCCTGTCTTATTTTGGGGGTAACACGGTATGCTTTTTAGGGACACTCAGGGGTTGGGCCAAAATAGAAATCAAGATCAAAATGAACAAAGGTCCCATTTTTACACTACCTTGTAATGTGGTTTAATCCCCTTTTCGTTTCCAAAATCCATTTTTTGTAATTTGGGGGGGGGGGTAACAATCATTCCCCAAGAAGTGTGGCCCCCAAACCTTGTTGCAACCGGGAGACTCGGCTTGAAAGCCAGTGCGTAAATGCAGTTCATTGGGTGCCCAGCTGTTTTAAGTGCAACCTTCTAGAATCCCAACTCGGGAGGGTGGACTGTGTATTACAGGTAGTCCTTGAGTTACGACATAACGGAGCCTGCCTATTATGTGACGGTTGCAAGGTGAGTCAATCGCGTGACCGACCTTATTTTGCAACCTTTTTTTTTGCAAACTCTGCAATCATTAAGCGAATCCACCATGAGCCACATTTTCTTGAAAACTGGAAGCACAGGCTGGGTTTTGGGGGGGGGGGGGAATTGACGTAGAACGCAGTCATGTGACTGTGGGATGCCCGAAATGGCTGTAAAGTTATGGTCAGGTGACCTCTGGGGGCGTGGCCATTGGAATGTCAGACCTGAATTGCAAATACCCGCCTCCCCCAAATAGGTTCGTAGGAACTAAGAACAGTCGCTAAACGAGGCGTCGTAAATCAAGGGCTACCTGCAATTAGCAGTAGACTTATATACCGCTTCATAGGCCTTTCAGGCCTCTCTAAGCGGTTTACAGAGAGTCAGCATATTGCCCCCAACAATCTGGGTCCTCATTTTACCCACCTCGGAAGGATGGAAGGCTGAGTCAACCCTGAGCCGGTGAGATTTGAACCGCTGACCTGCTGATCTAGCAGTAGCCTGCAGTGCTGCATTTAACCACTGCGCCACCTTGGCTCTTGGCCAATTCCTGTGGTGAAGTTCAGATACGATTTGTGACTGCTATTTCAGTGAACAAATTCCGGTGCCTTTTAGGATAACCTTTCACCAGCAGATCTTGAAACTCTAACCCAAAATATTCACATTTTAGAACGTAGAATTGGAAGGGAGGTCTTGGAGGTCTTCTAGTCCAACCCCAGGCTTAGGCAGAAAACCCTACACTCATGATGGCGAACCTACTCTCTGTGGGCACGTGCACCGTTGCCAGCTGGTCTTTGTGGGCATTGGAAAACGGCCTGAACATGGCTTGGAAAACGGCCAAAAAACAGACTGGTTTTTTGGCTATTTTCAGGTTGTTTTCCGAGCCTTTTTTCAGGCCGTTTTCCACGCTGGAAAATGTCCCAAAAAAACAGGCATGTGCACACCGTCGAGCTGGTCTTTGGGTTTCCAGCACTCCGGCGGTCATGCATGGGCGTTACGGTTTGGGCACTCGGAGCTGAAAAGGTTCACCATCACTGCCCAACGGCTGTCATTTACTTAAATAATAATAACCTTGAAAATCTCCTGTGGCTTGGAACGATAGCTTTACCTCAAAGGACTACTTGCTAATACTGGTATTTATGTTTCCCCAAAGAGTTCATGTGCCTTAAGCTGGGATTGTAAGCCTCTCAGCTCAAATATTTCACCTTTTCTTCATGCCACCAGTGCCTACTTTCCCACACACTGCCACTCTCGCAAGGCGAAGGGGAAAAAAAACCCCGCCACGGGTGGCGTTCGGCCGAATGGGTAGTAACTCCCCATAGATGCTGCCATCTTGGGGTTTTTTTTGCTTCTGCACATGCGCAGAAGCAATTTTTTTTCCTAATGTGCGTCAAGCGCACGGACGCACCCCTGAGTGAGCCGGCAGTAAAAGAATCCAGAACCCACCCTGGAGGGAGTGTATATTTAATTGGGGAATGGAGTACTGTTAACCAATGCCTAAAGACATGAAAATAAAGCTGTGATTTCCAGTGTGTATCCTGGTTTTATTTTTGATCTCGCCTTGCAAAACGAGAGAGAGAGATGACGGATATATATATTTTTTTTAAAGTAGCGCCAAGGAAAAAGGATGTGCCAATTACCCAAATACCCTTATAACGACCGCCAAAATGGAGCTTTTTATGTAGGATATTTGTCCTTCCTGCAAGAAACAGTGGATCTCAAGCAAGCACAGGGCAGAGTTTTTAAAAATGCACTTCCCCCTAGGGACTCAGAACTGTGGCTGAGATGCCAGTGAAAAGACATTGGGGAGGGGGGTTGATCAAATGTTTATTAGCACCACCACCACCCAGTCTGACTGGACTTTATAACAATTTCTGAACCATTTCATTGATACACTACTGAGATAGGTTACGACTTGAAATGTGAAGTTTTCTTTTTCTTAGGTTAAGAACAAAAGAGAGAATATATATATATATATACATAAGAATAAGAAATATATAATATATATTATATATATATATATATATATATATATATTATATATTCTTATTTTCTAATGTGGAATTAGAGTTGGTATTTTACTATATTTCTGTTCTTTTATATGTGTTGTTGAGCTTTCTGTTAAAAAATACTTTCTTAGTCTGTAGTAAATAAAGACATTCTTTAACAAAACCTTTGTCCTCCCTTCTAGACATTCATTTTACCACCGTTCAAGTAAATTAAAATGGTTTCAGGCAGTGGTGAAATTCAATTTTTTTTTACTACTGGTTCTGTGGGCGTGGCTTGGTGGGCGTGGTGTGGCTGGGTGGGAATGGTTTGGTGGGCGTGGCAGGGGAAGGATCAGTGGTGGGATTCAGCCAGTTCGCACCTATTTGGGGGAACTGGTTGTTAACTTTCTAAACAGTTTGGAGAACCGGTTGTTGGAAGAAATCTTTTGTTTTTTCCCCACTTTAAAGGGCTAATCCTGTAAGGAAGGCAGGAAGGAAACATTCTGGTGTTGTTTCTAGCCTAATCTTTATTGCCCTGCTTACAGAAACTGCCTCTCCGGTTAACCCTTATTACCATTGTAACAACTAAGGCGAAGTGCCCATCGACCTGAGTGACATTGATTTGGCCACGCCCACATGATCACATGACTGCCGAGCCACGCCTACCCAGCTGGTCATTAGGGCAGAGAACTGGTTGGTAAATTATTTGAATCCCACCACTGGGAAGGATATTGCAAAATCCCCATTCCCTCCCCACTCTGGGGCCAACCAGAGGTGGCATTTGCCGGTTCTCCAAACTACTCAAAATTTCCACTACCGGTTCTCCAGAACCTGTCAGAACTTGCTGGATTTCACCCCTGGTTTACAGGGGTTGGGTTCAAACTTCAGGCTACAAAGAGAATTTCAGTCACGTCCGGTATTATTTATTTATTGCTGTCCACCTTTATAACTTCCATAGGTAACTCAAGATGGCAAACATAGATACTACTCCATTCTCCCCCTATTTCTCCTACAACATCAACCCTTTGAGGTGGATTGGACAGAGAGAGAGAAAGGTTGGCTTGGAATCATTCAGTTGGCTTTCAAAGCTATGGCGGGACTAGAACTCACCATCTCCTGGTGATTGGCCCATGATCACCCAGGTGGCTTTCATGGCTAAGGCGGGACTGGAATTCATAAGCCCTGGTGATTGGCCCAAAGTCACCTTGTCAGCTTTCATGTCTAAGGTGGGACTAGAACTCACCGTCTCCTGGTGATTGGCCCAAAGTTCCCTAGTCGGCTTTCATATCTGATGTGGTTCTAGAACTCACCATCTCCTGCTGATTGGCCCAAAGTCATCCAATCAGCTTTCATGCCTAAGGTGGGACTAGATTCACAGTTGAACAAATCCTGGTTTAAGCTTTTTACATGACACATCAATGTGAGATTGTTAGCATGGTTAAAAGACCAACGAAACCACAGCCTGGGACATTTAAAAAAGTCTTCAGTGAATCCTGAGCTTCTAGTTCTTGGTCTGTTTTGAGCCCTTTTACAGCTGAGATTGCAAAAGATGAATCTGAGTGTTTCTAAAGGAGCTTATTTAACTGGAATCAGATTACTTTTTTTTCCCCTCTCCTTAAATTCACCTCCTAAGAAAAGCAAACTTCCTTGTCCCCAGCCTGTCCTCGCAGCTGGTAGAGAATAAGGAAATTTACAGAATTTGGCACCGGGTCCATCTTAAACTAGTTTTTCAACATTTTGCAATAAGGGCTGGTCATGTGATAAGCAAGAAAAGAAGGCTTAACAATTACCCTTTGCCAGCAAGGAAGGTGTGTTTAAGAGATCGTTGGAGCATATACATACATACATACATACATACATACATACATACATACATATATATATATATATATATATATATATATATATATATATATATATATAGCCAAATCCACTCACTCATCACAAAATCTCCAGAACCGTAAGCCTACAAACTTGAAATTTGGCACGCATGTTCCTCTTGGCTTCTAGGTGCTCGCTAAGAAAGGATTTTTCAAAATGAGCACAAGTTCATTAGTATTTCTTATACAGTAATTAATACGTTCTGATGTTAAGTTCTATTTCCCTCTCCCCACCTGAAAAGAACTCTGTTCCAACTGCCAGTTGCCTTATATTAACATGCTCTGATCTAAGGAATTAGACATTCTACTCCCCCTCCCCACATGAAAAGAACTCTGTTCCAACTGCCAGTTGCCTTATATTAACATGCTCTGATGCTAAGGAATTAGACATTCTACTCCCCCTCCCCATGAAAAGAACTCTGTTCCAACTGCCAGTTGCCTTATATTAACATGCTCTGATGCTAAGGAATTAGACAATCTACTCCCCTCCCCCCCCCACCTGAAAGAACACTGTTCCAACTGCCAGTTGCCTCACATTCAGGATAGCAGAGTTTCAGACAAATAGAACTGGAAACAAAAAGAACAGTTGCAGGAAATGGGTGTGTCTAATGTAATGAAAAGAAGGACCAGGGGAACATGATAGCAGTCTTCCCATATTTCAAGGGTTGCCCCAAAGAAGGGGGAGTTAAGCTATCTCTAGGGCACCTGAGGGCCGAACAAGAAGCAATGGGTAGAAACAATCAAGGAGAGAAGCAACTTAGAACTGAGGAGACATTTCCTGACAGTTAGAACACTTAATCGGTGGAACCAAATCTTCTCTAGGTCTACGGAAATTGGCAAGGAGAGATTTCAGTGCTCTGATAAGACTCCAAATGACCTACTATTTTACAAGGAAAAGGCAGAAATAAGATGGCTTATAAGGCAGAAAGGCTACAGAATCAAAATAAGGAAGCAGTGGGTGGTTCAGTGGGTGGTTCAATTTTTTTCCATGCACCCCAAACCGCCAGTAATGCCAGCAGCAACCCACCCCTGTACCAAGATACTCCCACCACCAATGCTGGCAGGACAAACCACTAGCATATAATCAGAGAGCAAACCCCCCCTCCCTTCTAACACTGATGATTTACCTAGTTGGGTAATGAGACCTCTGCAAGAAAGCAGCCAAGCTCAGAGAACCCAAGGACTCCATTCAGTTAATCTTGCTAACTTCCTGCTTTTATTCCTTCCTGGTAGTCACATAATACTCGTTAATCTGAAATGGAAGCACTTTGCAGCTGAAAGGGGCTCGTTTGCAAAACCCACACACAAACTAGCAGAATGAGAGAGAGAGACAGAGACAGAGACCGAAACAGAGACAGACAGACAAAGGGAGAAACAGAGAGAGAGAGAAAAAGAAATAGAGAGATGAACAGAGAGAGACATAGAGAGAGAGATGAACAGAGAGAGAACAGAGAGAGAGATATAGTGAGAAACAGAGAGAACACACACAGGGAAAGACAAAGAGAGACAGACAGAGAGACAGAGACAGACAGACAAAGAGAGAAACAGAGAGAGAGAGAGAAATAGAGAAACAGAGAACATAGAGAGATAGAGAACAGAGAAAGAACAGAGAGAGAGACATAGAGAGAGAGAGAAGAGAGAGACAGAGAGACATAGAGAGAGAGACATAGAAGAGAGAACAGAGAGAGAGAGAATAGAACAGAGAGAGACATAGAGAGAGAGAGAGAAACAGAGAGAGACTAGAGAAGAGAAACAGAGGAGAAATAGAGAAACGAGAGAGAGACATAGAGAGAAGAGAAACAGAGAGAGACAGAGAGAGAAACAGAGAGAGAGAAAATAGAAACAGAGAGAGAGACTAGAGAGAGAGAGAAACAGAGAGAGACATAGAGAGAGAAAACAGAGAGAGAGAGAAATAGAGAAACAGAGAGACATAGAAGAAGAGAGAAACAGAGAGAGACTATAGAGAGAGAGAAACAAGAGAGAGAAATAGAGAACAGAGAGAGAGACATAGAAGAGAGAGAGAACAGAGAGAGACGTAGAGAGAGAGAGAAACAAGAGAGAGAAATAGAGAAACAGAGAGAGAGACATAGAGAGAGAGAAACAAGAGAGAAACAGAGAGACACACAGTGAAAGACAGACAGAGAGACAGAGAGACAGACACAGAGATAGTCAGAGGAAAGAGAGACAGACACAGGAGACAGAGAGACACAAAGAGAGACAGACACACCACACACACACAGTGAAAGACAGAGAGACGAGAGACAGAGACACACACAGAGATAGTCAGAGAGAAAGAGACAGACACAGAGAGACATAGAGAGACACAAAGAGAGACAGAGACACACACACACACACACACAGTGAAGACAGACAGACAGAGAGACAGAGACGCATGCAGAGATAGTCAGAGAGAAGAGATAGAGACAAAGAGAGACATAGAGAGCACAAAGAGACAGAGACAGACAGACAGAGACACACAGAGAGAGAGACTGTGTGTGTGTGTGTAAGGGACTGCTTTTGTTTGTGGAAGTGTACGAAAGGTGTGAAATCAGTGGCAAGCTGTTTTTTTGTTCTATGCTGATGTTTACTTCACTTCATAATCAGGATGGGTGCAAGAGAAAGTCATCCAAAAGTTGCACACCTCGGAGTACACAAAGTTTCCCTCTCTCTCTTTGCTTCCTTGTAAGTTTGGCCTTGCTTTCGGTATCCCAGGCCTAACAAAAGGTAGCTAGATATAACCTTCTCCTTCTGACCTTTGATTTCAGGGTTTTCACTTCACGCCTTTCTCCGAGTTGCTCCCACGCCCTTTCTGATAATGATAGTTAAACAAATCATTTAAAAGAAACCAATTTGAACAGATAGTCTTGGACCTATGCCTGGAAGAAAAATTTTTAATTTTAATTTTTTTTGTGTGCAAAAGTACCGTATTTTCGGAATATAAGACGCTCTGAAGTATAAGACGTACCTAGCTTTTGGGAAGGAAACAAATTTTGCCTCCTTGCAGCGAACAGCCCATTTCAGTTTCAGCTTCAGCACAGCCTGATTAGAACAAGCAGCTGATTGTTGGTTGGATCAGCCTCCCGACCATCAGCTGTTTCAGGCTGCAGGGATTGTCATTGCCTATTGCCACCTCCACGCGCCCTGTTTTCAGCCCATACGTACCCCATTGCTGCGCATGCATAGTTAATTGTTCTGCACATGCGTAGAAACATGCTGGCGACAGCAAGAAGACCGGGAAATTGGTTTGGGAGTGTGGCAGGCCTGGGTCGCTGCTGGTTCCAGTTACCCAGCTGCTATACCACTAACGGTTCCGCCAAAAAGGTCCGAACCAGTAGGAACCCACCACTGGTGTGGAGGCTGAAAACAGATGCGGAGGCAAAAAATGGGCCACGTGGAGGCAGCAATAGTCATGACAATCCCTGCAGCCTGAAACAGCTGATCGTCGGGAGGCCGGTCCAACCAACAATCAGCTGCTTGTGCTAATCAGCTGTGCTGAAGCTGAAACTGAACCGGCTGTTTGCTGTTTGCTGCAAGGAGGCAAATTGCTGGGAGGCAGAGGCCAAAGGGTGGGCGGGATACTTAGGTTATAAGACACACCCAAATTTTCACCCTCTTTTAGGGGAAGTGTGTCTTATACTCCGAAAAATACGGTAATTCTTTTGCGAACTAGATGGCAAAGGAAGGTGTAAAATACAGAGCTGGTACGGAACCTGGAAATACATGTAGACCTCGACTTACAACAATTCATTTAGTGACCATTCAAAGGCACTAAAAAAGGGACTTAGGGCTGCTTTTCACACTTAACGACCATTGCGGCATCCTCATCACATCCGAATTCAGACATTCGGCAACCAATGCAAATGTATGACGGTTGCCATGTCCCAGGGGCATGCAATCCAGAGGTGGGTTGTTCCCGCATTACTACTGGTCCGGTGCGCGCAAAAAGTTTGGTCATAAGGCGAGGAACTGCCTATCTAGCTGAGCTGAAGTATGAATTTAAGGCAATCTTTTCAGGAAAGTCTTTCTCGCATAAGTTGGCCTTCTGGCCAGCTTCATGAAAGCTTAAGATGAAAGAGAATCTCAGGAGGATGAGGTTTGTGTAGCTTAACAATGGAGTGTATTGTTGGTCTCGGCTTGATGGGCGGGAGGATGTTGTACACAGTGTAGTTTCTTGATAACACGAGAACTACCCACTCTGCGAAATGTTTTGGATAAGCCAGAAGAGCAATGCAATGACCAAGATTTTGAAGGAGTTTGATGATGCCGCCAGCTGACCACAACCGTGGCCAAATTGTGGAAACCTTTTGGGAAAAATATACAGTATTTTTGAGGTTTGATGGCTAATAACACCCCCCCCCTTTTTTTTGGAGTAGTACCATAAAATTATAGATCAATGGAAAGATCATTTAATCAAGAATGTAAACATATGACTAAAACATATGAAGAACAGTTGCAGGAACTGGGATGTCTAGTTTAATAGAAAGAAGGACTAGTGGAGACATGATGGCAGTCTTCCAGTATCTCAGGGTTGCCACAAAGAAGAAGGAGTCAAGCTATTCTCCAAAGCACCTGAAGGTAGGACAAGAAGCAAGGTGGAAACTAATCAAGGAGAGAAGTAACTTGAACTGAGAATAAATTTCTTGACAGTTAGAACAATTAATCAGTGGAACAGCTTTCCTCCAGAAGTTGTGAATGCCCCAACACTGCAAGTCTTTAAGAAGATGTTGGATAGCCATTTGTCTGAAACGGTATAAGGTTTCCTGCCTAGGCAGGGGATGGACTAGAAGACCTCCAAGGTCCCTTCCAACTCTGCTATTTTATTGTATTGTAATGCGATAACTTTATGAAGGATTTGCTATTAGAATAGCAGTTATACAGAAAGAAAGTGAAACAGAAAAAAAACGAGATACACAAAAACTATCACCATTTCGTTAATCAGTTGGGTAACGTTTAGCATGAATTACGGCCTTACAACATTTTCCCATGGAGTGGACCAAGTCTTTTAGTTCTGCAGCTGTTATAATGTCAAACCAAGATTGAATGATTGCTTCTATTAACTGGTTTTTATTGCTGGCTATATTTGGTATACCTTTTCATAGAATACAGGTACTTGAACAAACTTTGTTGCATTACATTCTTGATTAAATTACCTTTCCATCGATATATAATTGTATGGTACCACTCCAAAAAAAGTGGTGTTATTAGCCATCAAACTTCAAAAATACGTTTTCCCCAAAAGGTTTCCACAACTTTGGCCACTACTGTATTGTATTGTATTGTATTCTAATTCTAATAATTCTAATAATTCCAATCATTCTAATAATTCTAATAATTCTAATAATTCTAATTCTAATAATTCTAATTCTCATCCTAATCCCAATTCTTTCTAATTCTAATAATTCTAATAATTCTAATAATTCTAATAATTCTAATAATTCTAATAATTCTAAATTCTAATATTCTAATATAATTATTAATTAATTCTGGCTGGGGAATTCTGAGAGTTGAAGTTGACACAACTTCAAGTTGGCAATAACTTTTATGAAGGATTTGCTAATAGTATAGCAGCTATAAAGAAGGAAAGTGAAACACGTAGGAAAAAACAAGACATACAAAATTATTATCATGTCAGTTAATCCTTAGTTGGGTTACCTTTAGCATACATTAGGGCCTTACAACATTTCCCCATGGAGTGAACCAAGTCTTTTAGTTCTGCAGCTGTTATAATGTCAAACCGAGATTGAATAATTGCTTCTTTTAATTGGGTTATTGCTGGATAATCGTGCTTCCCCGAAATTAAGACAGGGTCTTATTTTCTTTTGCCCCTCCGAAATAAGCACTTGGCCTTATTTTTGGGGAGGTGTTATTATTTTTCAGGTGCAGGAGCGGCGAGCGGGGGTCACCTCATGGCTGCTGCTGTGTTGCAATGTTGGAGTAGGGGTGAACTTTTTTTTGCTTTTCCGAAGAAAAGAAGCTGATTGATGCCATCATTGAAGACTCTGTTTACCCAGTGAGAAGAGGGAAGGACAGAGAGACAGAGACAGGGAGAAAAAGAGAGAAAAAGAGAGTGACAGAGAGACAGAGAAAGAGAGACAGAGAGAAAAAGAGAGTGACAGAGAGACAGAGAGACAGAGAGAAACAGAAACAGAGAGAGAGACAGAGAGAACACACAGAGAGACAGACAGACAGACAGACAGACAGAGACAGAGAACGAGACAGACAGGGAGAGACACAGAGAGAGAAACACACACACACACACACACACACACACAAAAACACAGAGAGAAAAAAAACAGAGAGAGAGAGAGACAGAGAAAGAGGCAGAGACATACACCAGTGACAGAAACACAGAGACACTGAGAGACAGAAACAGAGAGAGAGAGAGAGAAAGAGAGAGGAAAGAGACAGAGACACACAGAGAGAGACACATACACATACACACACAGAGAGAGAACAGGATGAGAGACAGAGACACACAGACTCAGAGAGAGAGAGACAGACACAGAGAGAGAACAGAAAGAGAGGGAGAGGGAGAGAGGAAGGGAGGAAGGGAGGGAGAGGAGAGGGAGAGGGGGAGAGGGAGAGAGAGAGAGAGACAGGACGAGAGACAGAGACAGAGACACACAGACTCAGAGAGAGAGAGACAGACACAGAGAGAGAACAGAAAGAGAGGGAGGGAGGAAGGGAGGAAGGGAGGGAGAGGGAGGGGAGGGGGGAGAGGGAGGGAGGGGAGGGAGAGGGAGAGGGGAGGGGAGAGAGAGAGAGAGAGAACAACAAAATTGAATGATGGTTTCCGAGGACTTGGCAGCTTGTTCAGAACTGAAAGTTGGCTTAGTGCAGCAATGCAAGGTTTGATTATTCTCTGGGATGAGCGTCTTCAGGGGAAGCACAAAATGGGCAGAACAAGGACTAAGATGTCCCGTGGGGGGGTGACAAGATCTTCCAAAGGAATTGAGATCTTATACTTCCCCGAGGCCTGGTGCACCAAGTGCCAAAGGTTGATCCCAAGGTAGAACTTTAACTGGGGAAACCAGAATAAGTTACTGTATCTTGAGGAGAACAAAGTCTAAAGTCTCATCAACTTTGCTTGCTGGAGGACTTTAACATTTGAGGGTGTAACTCAATATCAAGACCGAGAGAAATAGCCAAGGGGGAAGTGGTGGTTATTTAAATTGCCAACTTATGTTCCAAAGCACCAGAAGGGCAGGACAAGAAGCAGTAGATGGAAACCAACCAAGGAGAGATTCAACCTAGAACGAAGGGGAAATTTCCTAACAGTGAGGGCAATCAACCCGTGGAACAGAAGTTGCCTTCAGAAGTTGGGCTGCTCCAACACTGGAAGTCTTTAAGAAGAGACCTGTCTGAAATTGTATGGGGTCTCCAGCTTGAGCAGTGGGTTGGACTAGAAGGTTGGCCAAGGTCCCTTCTAGCTCTATTCTGATTGATTGAATGAAATAAGAGGGAAGATTTAAGACCAACACACAACTGGTGTGGTGGCCTAGAGATGGAGCACTCACAATCAGGAGGCTGTGAGTTTAATCCTAGGTAGAGGCAGATATTTCTCTCTCTGGGCACAATGAGAATATATCTGCTGTGAACTCCGCATTTGCAACAGGAAGGGCATCTGGCCAGGAAACACTCAGCTGCATTCAGTTGCCTAGACTCCACCTCGCAAAAGATTACGGGATCATTAACCGACCCCAAAAATATTTAAGACACATAACAGGGGCTGCAATCTTTCACCTACCCTGCATACTGAAGTCAAAGCATGGCTGACCCTGATCGCCTTCACGGTTTCAGGAAAAACCTTCTTTGAGAACTTTAGCACAAATGTTAAGTGGAAGCAGGGGTAGGATTCAGCCGGTTCGAATCGGTTCAGGGGAACCGGATGTTGCAAAGACCAAGTCAGTGGTAGGTTCCTACTGGTTCTGACCGGTTCAGCCGAACCGGTAGCAGTTTGGTGCCCTGGGTCGCTGGAACCAAGATCCCAGGCCTGCCACGCCTCCAAACTGATTCTCCTACGGCCACCATCTTGATTTCAGTTCTGCGCATGCACGAATGTATTTTTTTCATTTTTACATGTTTTGCGCATGCACAGACATATGTACGTGCAAATGTGAAGAGTGCGTGTCTGGCGTTCAGGTGAGCAAAGCGAGTGCTCCCACGCAAAATTTTTGCGTGCACCGAACTGGCACCAGATGGCCGCGCCCACCCTCCCCCCCTCCCAGGACTCTCCATGCTACCTGTTTCATGCCAGGTAAGCGCAGGGCCCATGGAGGCTATGGGAGGCAGACACACAGCACACACGGGGGTCCGGAAACGGGCCAATTTCCATCCTCCGTAGCCCGGGGGAGGCCGTTTTCACTCTCCTAGAGACTCAAGGAAAGCCTCCGGAGCCTAGGGAGGGCGAAAATCCCTCCCCCTCTGCCGTGGTGCATGAGGCTGAGTAGGCCACATCCCATCTTACAACCAGGCAGGCAACCGGTTGCTAAAATTTTTGAACCCCACCCCTCAGTGGAAGCTTCGAGATTCAGTGCTCTTCCATAAAACTACCACTACATGAAGAAAATCAGAATAGATTTGTTGGTCCAGAACAAAGGCGGACAGAACCCAGAATAGGATAACACTTTATTAGACACACACACACACACACACGTCACCCCCCTCCCAAAAAAGAGCACATGTTTTCAAGAAGGCGAGTAAAAGCGGAGCAAAGGGGAAAGCACCACAAAGGTTTTTAATTAGGCTTGCGAAATGTGCCAGCTGAAGGGGAAAATGAGGTTCTCCGAGCCACGTGGATGGAGGGCGCCACCTTCTGCCGCTGTGAGGGTTTGCATTTTGTAGAAGGATTCCAGAGGAAGGCTGGTGTTTGGTGACCTGTAAGCGTTGACCCTTAGATCTGTTTCAACCTTGAAGGTAGAAGGACTTCAACTCCCAGAATTCCATTCCCCAGACAGAAGATTAGTAGATTAGAGTTAGAATTAGAATGGAATTGGAATTGGAATTGGAATTGGAATGGAATATAGAAAGAACAGAACAGAACAGAATAGAATATGGAAAGAATATGGAAAGAATATAATAGAACAGAACAGAATATGGAAAGAATAGAATAGAATATAAAGAACAGTACAGAACAGAACAGAAATATGAAAAATAGAATAGAACAGACATGGAAAGAGAATAAACAGAACAGTACAGAACAGAAGAGAAATATGAAAAGAATAGAATAGCATAGAACAGAACAGAATAGAATATGAAAACAGAACAGAATAGAATAGAATATGGGAAGAATAGAATAGATATGAAAAGAACAGAACAGAATATGGAAAGAATAGATAGAATATGGAAAAACAGAACAGAATAGAATAGCAGTTGTAAGTTCAGGACTACCTTGTTTAAAAGCGAGTGGCCTTTGACTGTGTGACTGGGACCAAGATCTTGATTTTTTGCAGCGTTTCCCAGACACCAACCCTTCCATTCCAACTGTTGTGGCCCGCCAGTGGCCAGCAGAGCTGGCAGCAGATTCAGACAGTGAGGAGGTTGGGGAGGAACCTGGGCCAGTCCTGGAGTCTGGGGAAGCCTCTGATGAGGGCTCTGTGTGGGAGGCAGAGAGGGGGCCAGAGCCGTATGCCAGTTATCACTGCCTTCAGAGTCAGACATCAGTGAGGCAGAAGAACAGCTGGAGCCTGTTCCCAGTGTGCTATGCGCACAGCTGCCAGGAGAAGGGAGCAGCTAAGGAACAAGGGCCGACTCGGGAGTAAAGCCACAGGTGGATGGTGAATGGCTCCTCCTATAGGGAATAAAGAGGAGCGAAGGGGAGGGGGCTTTTGCAGGAAACAATTTGTTAGATTTGTTTCAGGAGTGTGAAGATCTGTCCGTGAATCTCAGAGACTCTGTGCCCAGCCTTTCCTTGCACAGCACCTCATTTGGGAAAATATTACATGGCAGCTTTCCAAGATAGATAAGGTCTGTGGTCATAACTTCACCTTTGAAAGACTGTTTGCCAGGCCTTGGCTGAAGGTGAAGGAGAGGATTTCACATTTGTTTAATAAAAGGGGTTTTTTGGGGACCAAGAATCTGCCTCGGGCTTTTTGGGGAAGCCTAGATCAGAACACCATTTCCTTTGTGCATGAAACCATGCAAAAGAAATCTAGAATGAAAATCTTATCCCCTTTTGGCGTTGAAGGAGAGAAGTGTTGAATAAGTCCCAGATTCTCTACTTATCTCTAATAATGCCTTTTTATTTTATTTTGTCCCTCCAGGGAGGGTATTAACATATCTGGCAGCCTGGCCTTATTTTCACAGAACGGCTGTCATCACAAATCATAAAAAACTGAATCTATCACAATGTGGCCTTTTGAAGATCATTTTTATTACATTCCATGACTTATCGTATTAAACTCCTCGCTCGTTCCTGGGATGATGCATACCGAAGGCTTCCTTTCTTTCGCACAACACTGTTTTCAGAGAACTGCACTTAGTCCTCGACTACGACAGTTCATTTAGTGACCATTCAAAAGGAAAAAAGAAAGAAAGAGGAAGGAGGGGGAGGGAATAAGGAAGGAAAAAAAAGGACGGAGGGAGGATGGAAAGAAAGAAGAATGAGAGAGGGAAGGAAAGAAAGAAAGAGGGAGGGAGGGAGGAAAGAAAAAAGAAAGAACAAAGGAGGGAGGAGGGAAATGGAAGGAAGGAAGAAATAAGGGGGAGGGTAAAGTAGGATATAAAGAAAGAGGGAAGGAAGGAAGAGAGCAAGAGAGAAAAGAAGTGAGGGAACGGATGAGGAATAGGGAGAAAGGAAAGAAAGAAACATGAGTGATGGGATGGATGAAGTAAGGAAAAAAAGAAAAAAAAGAAAGAGGAGGGAGGGAGGGGAGGGAGGGTGGAATCCCTTGGCAGCAATGGTGATTCACTTCTAAATTGTTTCCGAGAACTGCATGAATTTGCTCTAAAGTCAGCAAGAAGATTATATATATATTTTTTAAGTCTTTCCTACATAACTTTGGACGCCAACATAAGGAAACGAGAAGGCTAATTGCTGCTATGATGTAGAAATAATAAATAAAATGAATTAAATAATAAAATAAAAAAAACAAAACAAACAAACAAAACAAAAAAATAAATAAAATAAATAAAATAATAAATAAATAAAATAAATAATAAAATAAATATAATAAAATAATAACATAAATAAAATATAAAAATAATAAATAATAAATAATAAAATAATAAAATAATAAAATAATAAAATAAATAAATAAATATCAAATAAAATAAATAAATATAAAATAATAATATAAAATAAATAAAATAAATAAATAAAATAATAAAATAAAAAATAATAAAATAAATAAGATATATAAAATAATAAATAAATAGTGTAGGGTTTCCTGCATAAGCAGGAGGTTGGACTAGATGACCTCCAAGGTCCCTTCCAACTCTGTTATATATTATATTACATTATAAAATAATAAAATAAATAAATTAAAATAAATAAAATTGCGAACACACAACCATGCCACCATCTGGGAGGAGTTTTCTTATCAAAATACAAAGAGTCTACTTAATATAACCGTAACATAAGCTGTATTTTTAGCCCTGTGAACTCCATTGCCTTGGTAATAATGCAAATGTTTTGCTGTTTTTTCTGCTCCTTTTTAGATTTTAAAAAAAGTGTTGACCTAGCTAGCAGCTGACCCATTTTCCCCTTATAACAGGAATATAATTTTCAATCCATTTACCTGCCATGCCTGGTTCACAAACACAAAAGGTTTCTGGTATAAATTTGCTGAGCTGGGATTGTCTGGCAGAATCTGGTTGTGGGTCTTTTAGGGAACACAACCAGCTAGTGTAGCGTAAGGCGCTGGGTTTAGAACCCAGGAGACACTAAGTTTAGTTCCACCTTAGGCACAAAAGGCAGCTGGTGACATTGGGCAATCAACCCAGCGGTGAGTTCTAGTCCTGCCTTATTCATGAAATCCAGCTGGGTGACTTGGGGCCCAATCACCAGGTGATCCTGATTCTAGTTCCATCTTACAAATGAAAACTGGCTGAGTACTTTAAGCCAATCCCCAGGAGTTTTTTGAGTTCTAGTCCGGCCTTAGGCACAAAAGCAGACTGGGTGATTTTGGGCCACTCAGAGGAGATTGTCTTAGTCATGAAAGCCAACTGGGTGCTGGGCCAATCACCAGGAATCTGGGAGTTCTAGTCCCCCTCAGGCATGAAAGCTGACTGATGACTTTGGACCGATTACCAGAGACGGGATTCTAGTCCTGCCTTTTAAAATTCCAATGGATTCGAGCAGTGTTTTTCAACCTTTTTTGTGCAAAGGCACACTTTTTTCATGAAAAAAATCACGAGTCACACCACCATTAGAAAATGTTAAAAAATTTAACTCTGTGCCTATATTGACTATATATAAGGTGTTTTTCCCCAGCACACCTTACACTATGTTACGGCCACTAATGTGCCGCGGCACAGTGGTTGAAAAACACTGGATAGAGAATCATTGGACTTGGAAAATTTGTACTGTTGATGTAGAATTTTTGGGAAAAAATAAGCATATAATAAAAACATACCATGGGGAACAACTGAAAAAGAACTAAATCCATACATATTGTAGAGGAAGTGAGATTCTTTGAATGTTGAGAATGAGCACTAGAGGGAGCTAAAGGACTAGACAGAATAAAATATTATCAGTAAGTGAATCTTTCATTCAACTGTTTTTAATATGGTCAACGGTGGTACAATTTTTGAGCTACTTAAAAAGTTGTTTGAAAAAAAGACACCAAGATTAACACTAGACCAACAATCAAACAGTAAACACACCGTAAACAAGGAATTATCAACTCAGGCAAACAAACAGTCCCCACCAATGCTGCATGGTAAATAGCTAGGTGTTGTGGGCTGCCAGCAGATTCGGAAAGTGAGGAGGTTGGGGAGAACATGGGCCAGTCCTGGAGTCTGGGGAAGGCTCTGATGAGGGCTCTGTATCAGAGGCGAGAGGGGACCAGGCCGTATTCCAGTTATCAGCTGCCTTCGGAGTCAGACATCCGTGGGGCAGAAGAACAGCTGGAGTGTGCACATGCAAAGTTGCCAGACAATGGGAACAGCTAAAGAATAGGGGTGACTTGGGAGTAAAGCACAGGTGACGGTGAATGGCCCCTCCCACAAGGATAAAGAGGAGCCAAGGGAGGGGAGTTTGCAGGAGACAATTAGTTTAATTCATTAGGTGAAGATCTGTTCCTGACTTCTTACCAAGTAATTGCTGCTACAGCATGGCGTTGGAAGATATCGCCTGGCAGCTCTCCAAGCCTGATAAGGTCTGTAGCTGTGAACTCTCTTGAAAGACCGTTGGCCGGATTTTGCTGGAGAGGAATTTACTTTAAGCTAAATAAATTTAATCAGGATAAAGTCGGCTTCCTGCTGCTGGTGAAGCCTAGGTCAGAACACTAGTATAAACAGAAAGCAAAGCCCCTCAATCCTCCTCCTCCTCCTCCTCCTCCCCCCCACTCCCTTCTAGCACTGATGATATTACCTAGTTGGGTCGTGAAATGCCTGCAAGAAAACAATCAAGCTCAGAGAGCACTAAGGTTTCATAGAAGTGCAGATTGTTTGCATGAAAGCAAATTCAATATTTTAGAAGACATTGTTGAGATAAAATACAGGTAGTCCACATCCTTATGGCCACAACTGAGCCCAACATTTATGTTGCTAAAGTGAGACATTTGCTAAGTGAGTTTTGCCCCATTTTACAACTTGTCTTGCCGCTTTTGTTAAGTGAATCCCGGCCGGTTAAATTAGTAACACGGTTCTATTAATGAATTTGCTTTGCATGTCAGAATGACGAGGAAAATGACCTCGGACACTGCAACTAACCTAAGATGTCAGTAAGTCAGTTATCAAACATCCACTCTACATCACGTGACCCTGGGGATGCTGCAATGGTCATACTGTACAAATGGCCATACGTTTCCATTTTTCAGTGCTGTTGCAACTTCGAATCAACGCGGGTTCTTACTGGTTCGGACCGATTCAGCTAAAACGCTAGTGGTTTGACGGCCTGAGTCGCTGGAATTGGCAATGACCTAAGCCTGCCACGTCCCTGAACTGGTTCTCCTGGCTGCGCCATAGGCGGCGCCATTTTGTTCTTGGCTTCTGTGCGCAGAACAGTGGTGGTTGCAGGTGGTATACCCCGGTACGGGTGTACTTGAGCCTGCCCGGAGCACCAGATATCGTTCCGTACGGTCCTCCCTCCTTGGGCCCCCGCCCAAGCTCCTTACCGGTCTTTTAAGTCTTCAGTGTTTCTGCGCATGGCTCATTCAGTGCCTGTGCAACACTCCGCTGAGCAGCTGGAGCATCATGGAGGCTCACGGAGGTGCTAAGACACATGTGTGCTGCACGCGTCCATGTGGACGTCGCCGGGTGTCCACATGGACCCACCACTGGCGCAGAACAATTTTTATTGTACTGCACATCCGTGCGCTGCGTGCCCACGAGCAAGGCAGCAGTAGTGGCTGCCGGAACCCACCCCTGCTTCAATGGTCACTCTAAAGCCATAGGACCACATCTAGAGGACAGCAGAGGTCGGTTTCTACTGGTTCAAACCAGTTCGGCTGAACCAGTAATGGTTTGGCAGCCTGGGTCTCTGGAACCAGCCGCGAACCAGGCCTGCCACGCCCCCGAACCAGTTCTCCTACGGGGCTGCCATCTTGATTTTCGGTTGTGCGCGTGTGCAGAACAATTATAATTGCACAAATGTAATATTTTCCCCCTTTTTAAACCTTTTTTGCGCACGGACAGACCTATTTTTGTGCAAAAGCCTACGCATGCAAAATATTTGCGCACACCAAACGGGCGGTATTGCCGGGAGCAACCCACTCCATCCAGTTTTGGTCCCCACATTATAAAAAAGATGTTGAGACTCTGGGAAAAATGCAGAGAAGAGCAACTAAGATGATTAAAGGCCTGGAGACAAAAACGTAGGAAGAACGGCTGCAGGATTTGAGTTTGGCTAATCTAAAGAAAAGAAGGACTAGGGGGACATGATAGCATATTCCAATATCTGAGGGGCCTGCCCCAAAGAGGAGGAGTCAAGTCTATTCTCCAAAGCCCCTGAAGGTAGAACTAGAAGCAACGGATGGAAACTAATCAAGGAGAGAAGCAACCTAGAAATTAGGAGAAATTTGCTGACAGTGAGGACAATTAATCAGTGGATCGACTTGCCTCCAGAAGTTGCGGCTGCTCCAGCTTGAAGCTTTTAACAAGAGGTTGGAAAACCATTTGTCTGAAATGGTTGAGGGTTTCCTGCCTGAGAAGGGGGTTGGACTAGAAGACCTCCAAGGTCCCTTCCATCTCTTACTCTGATATGTTTTTTTTCCAAATGGTTTTAAACTGTCAGGAAATATGATATGTAAGGGTTTTAACTTAGTAAAATAGTTCCCGACAGCAGAAAAATTACTTTCTGAGCATGGAAACCGTTACAAATCTTTGGCGTCCCTCCTGAGCCTTTTTTAGATACATGGACTGAAATATTTGTTTGCTAGATATTTCCTTTCTCGTGACAGAGGTCTTGGACAGCTCATGTCACACGGTGGGGGAGGGGATGAAGATGGTGCGATGAATCATGCCCTACTTTGAGTGCCTTCTCGCCCAGGACTTACCAGCCAAATGCTTCGTTTTTCTTTGCTTTGAAAATACAGAATAACAGAGTTAGAAAGGGACCTTGGAGGTCTTCTAGTCCAACCCCCTATTCAGACAGAAAACCCTATGCCATTTCACACAAATGGTTATCCAATATCTTCTTTAAAACCTCCAGTATTGGAGCATTCACAACTTCTGGAGGCAATTGTTCCACTGATTAATTATTCTAACTGCCAGGAAACTTCTCCTCAGTTGTAAGTTGCTTCTCTCTTTGATTAGTTTCCACCCATTGCTTCTTGTCCTGCCCTCAGGTGCTTTGGAGAATAGCTTGACTCCCTTCTTTGTGGCAACCCCTGAGATATTGGAACATTGCTATCATGTCTCCCTAGTCCTTCTTATATATATATAGTTTTCCTATTTTAAAAAAAATGTTTAATAAAATATTCTATACTTTTTCCATTTTGGCCAGGCAATCTTGATGCACCTGGTAGGGAATCAAATCTACTTAAGGGCTACATAGAAATAGATGGGAGCAATTTATCCCAACTGACTTGAAGGATGTGATCTCTCGCATGCGTTCCTGTGCAACATATTGGCAACCTTTCTCCCTTTTTTTCCTCTTCAAACCCTTTCGCTGCCAATGGGTCAGATCTTTGTGATTTGATTGATGTGGCTGCATGGGCTTGAGTAACCGATGAGTTTGCCCTCCACCTGACCCTTTGCAGGGTGTTCTTCTACCTTCACCTGTATCCTTTGAGGCTTCTATTATGTATGAGCATCCTGATTCCGTTGCGTCTTGAATTATTCTACGCAAAGGACCTGCCATTAAAATCTAGAGATGGTTTGTATGATTGTTTACATCAAGGGGAGATATTCACCAGGTTCTGACAGGTTCTGGCGAACCGGTAGCGGAAATTTTGAGTATTCGGAGATTTTGCAGTATCCTTCCCCTGGAGTGGGAAGGAATGGAATTTTGTAGTATCCTTCCCCTTTTGTGGGGAGGGAATGGAGATTTGCAGTATCCTTCCCCTGGAGTGGGAAGGAATGGAAATTTTGTAGTATCCTTCCCCTTTTGTGGGAGGGAATGGAGATTTTGCAGTATCCTTCCCCTGGAGTGTACGGCAAATACGGCAAAATGTACTATTAAAAATACATTGATCAGAGGGTTAAGAATGGTGAAACCAAATGAATAGAATAGAAGGGGAAATAATATAAGGTGAGCGGTATCGATTGATAATTGCTATTAGAAAGAACAGGAAGCTCCTGTTCGCATTGTATTGTGTAAATGTGGTGTACATCTAAGTTTTGTGTCTGTGTATTTTACATGTTTGTTAATTTAAAAAATATATTAAAAAAAATACATTGATCATATTTTTCTGGCAAGATACCTAACAAAATATTTCTGGCTTTTAAATGTAAGTGTTGCTTTATCATTTCTCTAGCCATGTAGGTAGTTTTGTCCAAACTATTTTTGCCTTTGGACATGTTCACCACATATGATAATACCCTGGTATCTGTTTACTAAATACATATCGTATGTTAAAGAAAAAGATATATAAATATTTTTAAATGAATCATTTTAATAATTCAAATTGGTAAATCAAATTATTTTTTTCAAAATTAAAAACCATGATCTCCAGAAACATGTATTAGAATTGCAGCCCTGTTTCTTTCTTTCTTTCTTTCTTTTTTCTTTCTTCTTTTCTTTCTTTCTTTTCTTTCTTCCTTTTCTTTCTTTCTTTTCCTTTCTTATCTTCTTCCTTTCTTTCTTTTCTTTCTTTCTTTCTCTGTCTCTTTCTTTCTTTCTTCTTCTTCTTCCTTCTTCTTTCTTTCCTTTCTTCTTCTTTTCTCTCTTTCTTTCTTCTTTCTTTCTTTCCTTCTTCTTCTTTATTTCCCTTCCTTTCTTCTTCCTTCTTTTTTTCTTTCTCTTTTCTTTCTTTTTTCTTCTTTCTTTTCCTTCCTTTCTTCTTCCTTTCTTCTTCTTTTTTCTTTCTCTTTCTTCCTTCTTTTTCCTTCCTTCTTTCTTTCTTTCTTTCTTCTTCTTTCTTTCCTTTTTCTTTCTTCTTCCTTTCTTCTTTTTTCCTTTTCTTTCTTTTTTCCTTCCTTCCTTTTTATTTCTCCCTTCCTTCTTTCTTTCTTTCATCCTTTCTTTTTCTTTCTCCATCTTTCTATTTTTCTTCTTCCTTCTTTCCTTCCTTCTTCTTTCTTTCTTTCAATTTTCTTCCTTTCTTCTTTTTTCCTCTTTTTCTTTTTCTTCCTTCCCTTTCCTTTCTTCTTTTTATCTCTCTCTCTCTTCTTTCTTTCTGTCTTTTTCTTTCTTTCTTTTTCTTTCTTTCTCTTTTTCCTTAAAAAGCTTTCCCGATAACCCTAAAACACTCATGAAGAAGACCATAATGAAAAAGATCCACATGAAAAAACGGTCCATCACCTTTTGCGACTTTTTTTTCCACTCCATGCCTTTGGCATGGTTGGCTTTGTGGCGCCGCACGCAATCGGCGATGTATTCAATGTTCTTGACCAACGCTCTGGTAACAAGAGCAGCAGCCCTCTGGGTCCCGTATCCGAGGTCCGTTCGTCTCGTTCTCATCCATCCATCGTCTTCTTGAGGGGGTCCCCGTCCCTGATACCCACCGCCTTCTTTCTCTCTTCACGTCCGCATGCTCTGTTGGACTGGCGTGGGCTGGTTGTGACGCCGATTCCGCTCTCCTGCACACTGCAAACTGGTGCAGTTTTCACCCACGTCGTACACAAAGAAGATCTTGGACATGTAATCCAGGATGATCACCCTGGCCCACTGCGGGACGGGCTTAGCTCCGGAGCCACAATAATGAATATTCATTATAATGATGGTTAGCGCCCGTCGATGCGTGATCATTGTCATGTGGCGATGTAATATTTCCCTTAGGATATAAAAATTAGGTCACAAAAAAAATAGAACAAGGGAAATACAGGTTGTTCCCCGCGGACGACGGCAAACCAAGCCCAAATTTCTGTCACTACGTGAGATCTTTGTTAAGTGAATTTTGCCCCGTCTTACGACCTTTCTCGCCACCTTTGTTAAGCGAATCATTGCCCTTGTTCCATTAGGAACGCGGTTTGTTAAGTAAATCTGGTTTTCCCCGTTGAGTCTGCTTGATTGCAGAAGGTCGCCAAAGGGGATCATGTGACACACACACACACACACACGGGCACGGTGGGGCCGTCGTAAATGTGAGTCAGGCATCGAATGTGAATTAGCTGACCGTGGGATGGTGCAGTGGTGGGTTTGCAGGCAGTACACCCCGTGACGGGCATACTGGTGCCTGCGGGAGCACCGGGTTCTGTTCAGATACGGTGCTCCAGGCATAACTCCTCAGCAACAGAAAGGTGGCTCTCAGTTGTGATCCCAAGTCAGAATTACCCGTATTACCTTTATGTGCATGAGTCTGAAAAATACTCATTAAGGAGAGAGAGAGAGACAGAGAGAGACCAGAGAGAGACAGAGAGAGACAGAGACGACAGAGAGAGAGAAAAGAGAAACAGAGAGAGAGGACGTTGGGAGAGACAGAGAAACAGAGAGAGAAACAGAGAGAGAAACAGAGAGAGAGACGTAGAGACGAGAGAGAGAACAGAAGAGAGAGAAAACAAGAGAGACATAGAGAGAGAGAGAAGAAACAGAGAAAGAGAGAGAGAGAATGAATCTTCAAACTACTGTTTCTCCCATTTAGTGGGCTGTCTCCAAAAACAGCCAGGTGCAATCCGATTTGTGTTTTAAAATGTTTTTTTTTTTTTAATTCTACAACATCTTTGTTGAAACGCGTGTCTCGTTTTCATCACAAAAGGGACTGTTTTTGGCCTGTGAGAATGCTTCTGGGACATGGGGGCAAAAGCGGGACACGCGGAGCCTTCCGGAGACCAAAATCATTTTTAGGCAAAGACAGGATACGCGGAGGATTCGGGAGTCCCAAAAACGGGCCTGTTTTTTTGGCCTGCAGAGTGTTTTTGGGAGCTGGGGAGGGCGAAAACCGGGATGCGGGGAGAGGAAAAAACTATATTTTCTCTTGTTTTCCTCCTCTAAATCTAGGTGTGTCCTTATATCCCGGTGCGTCTTTAATCCGAAAAAATACGGCAAATACGTGCAAATACCTACCTATCAAGGGCACGTTGTCGGAAGGAGGCATGCTTTCCGCAACCATGAGCTGGAAGACGGTTAGAGAAAGCAGCCCGTAACCCCCGAGAGAGACTTTTTCTCCCGAGTCTGCAGGAAGGTAGAATCCCAGCGGAGCAAGGAACGATATCAAAGAGACAAGGAAGCAGCAGGTTGAATATATAGAACGAGACTTCCTTTTCAAGATGAGAGTGAAGGTAAACATCTGGATAAGGCTCGGAAGCAGCAGCCGTAAGTAATCACGTTCTTCACAGCTGGCATGCCATGGATCTCCCACTCCACATCCTCTATGAGGTCGGAGAGGTCGCCGGTGTCTAACATGGTGAAGATGTCCACCTGGTCCCCGTTGTAAGTCCAAGAACCAAAGGTCAGGTTGCACTGCTGGCTGTCGAAAGGGAAGTAGGATACGTCCACCACGCAGGAGCTCTTCGTTGATGGCCGGGGCGTCCAAGTGATCTTCCCATCGGACCTCAAGACGATGTTGGTGTTCACCGGTTCAGAAAAGTCCTCATCGGCCCTAAAACAAAAAGACGGAAGAGTACACAGCAATATTAATGACATTTATCTCTTTCACTATTGACATTCATCACAATCTTCTTACAAATATAGAAAACATGGCTGGAGTCCCTTTTGTCTCAATCTTGTTTTGCAAACAACCCTACTCCTTCCGTCTTCCTCCTTCCGGTCGTCAACCTCCTTTCTCTACCTTCTCCATTCCCTCTCCTTCCCCTTTTCTTCTTCCTCTCCCCTTTCCCCCACTCCTCTCCTCCTTGCCCCTCTCCTACTCCCCTCCCTTACTTCCTCTGCTTTACCCTTTCTTCCTTTCCCTCCTTATTCTTCCTCTTTTCTTCTTCCCCTCTCTTTCCCCTCTCGTCCTCCCTTCTTCTCTTTCTTATCCTCTCTCCTCCTCTTAATTCCCCTCCCTTACTTCCTCTGCTTTACCCTTTCTTCCTTTCCCTCCTCATCCTCCCTCCTTTCTTTTCCCCCTCTCTTTCCCCTCTTCTCTTCCTCTTTCCCCTCTTTCCTACTCTTAATTCCCCTCCCTTACTTCCTCTGCTTTACCCTTTCTTCCTTTCCCTCCTCATCCTCCCTCCTTTCTTCTTCCCCTCTCTTTCCCCTCTCCTCCTCCCTTCTTCTCCTCCTTCCTCCCCTCTTTCCTACTCTTAATTCCCCTCCCTTACTTCCTCTGCTTTACCCTTTCTTCCTTTCCCTCCTCATCCTCGCTTCCTTTCTTCTTCCTGTCTTTCCCCTTCTCCTCCTCTCTTCTCCTCCTTCTTACCCTCTTTCCTATTCTTAATTCCCCTCCTTTAACTTCCTCTGCTTAACCCTTCTTCCTTTCCTCCTCTTCCTCTCTCCTTTCTTCTTCCCCTCTCTTCCCCCTCCTCCTTCCCCTCTTCTCCTCCTTCTTACCCTCTTTCCTATTCTTAATTCCCTTCCCTTATTCCCTCTGCTTTACTATTTCTCCCTTTCCCTCCTCATCCTCCCTCCTTTCTTCTTCCCCCCTTCCCCCCTCCCCTCCTCCTCCTCCTTCCCCTCTTTCCTATTCTTAATTCCCCTCCCTTACTTCCTCTGCTTTACCCTTTCTTCCTTTCCCTCCTCATCCTCCCTTCTTTCTTTTCCCCCTCTCTTTCCCCTCTCCTCCTCTCTTCTCCTCCTTCCTCCCCTCTTTCCTACTCTTAATTCCCCTCCCTTACTTCCTCTGCTTTACCCTTTCTTCCTTTCCCTCCTCTTCCTACCTCCTTTCTTCTTCCCCTCTCTTTCCCCCTCCTCTTCTCCTCCTTCTTACCCTCTCTCCCCCGCTTAATTCCCCTCCTTTACTTCCTCTGTTTTTCCCTTTCTTCCTTTCCCTCCTCATCCTCCCTCCTTTCTTCTTCCCCCCTTCCCCCTCTCCTCCTTCTCTCTTCTCCTCCTTTCTTACCCTCTCTCCTTCTCTTAATTCCCTTCCCCTACTTCCTTTGCGTTACCCTTTCTTCCTTTCCCATCTCTTCCTCCCTCCTTTCTGATGTTGCCCTTATTTATTTTCCTTTCTCTAATGGATTCTTGGGATGACCCAATGTTATGAGAAGTGGGATTATCTTGACTAGGAGAGTTGCTGTTGTGGCTCGCCAGTAGCCAGCGGAGCAGGCAGCCGATTCGGAAAGTGAGGAGGTTGGGGAGGAACATGGCTCAGTCCTGGAGTCTGGGGAAGGCCTCTGATGAGGGCTCTGTGTCGGAGGCAGAGAGGGGGCCAGAGCCAATATGCCAGTTATCAGCTGCCTTCGGAGTCAGATATCAGTGAGGCAGAAGAACAGCTGGAGCCTGTTCCCAGAGTGCGCATGCAGAGTTGCCAGACGAAGGGAACAGCTAAAGAACAGGGCTTGACTTGGGAATAAGGCCACAGGTGGACGGTGAATGGCCCCTCCCAGAGGGAATAAAGTTTGCCCTAACCCTCCCATCCCCGCCGTTCTCTGTCCTATATTCTCTTGTTTCTTTAGCTCAGCTGATTGCCGTGTTTCAGCTGAGCTAAACAACAGCTCAGCTCACCGCGCGTGACACCGAGGGCAGTCTTTGAGTGCTGCGCATCATGCGCAAAGCGTGTGTTAGCCATGCATGCGCACAAAGTGCTCTCATAGAACCGGTAGGAAAACATTTGGCATCCCAGACAGACTTACTTGTTGTAGAGTACAATGTCTGGTCTCCATACCAGATTGCTGGGGATCCGGATGGAATCTAATCCATCGTATCTGTCTTTGTCCCACTTGAGATAGGCATCGTGCCACGTCTGGGTATCCACAGGTAGACTGTCAAAATTTGGTTTCTCTCATCCTAGAAGATAATTACAGCCTTAACTTGGAAGGTGTTTATCCGACCTGCCAGAACTTAAATCTCTAAATAAAAAAAGAAATCAATTGCTCCATTTGGTTATTATTGCTCTTAGGTATAATTTTATTAGGCATCAAGTGTATTGCAGACCAGACTGTCTGATACCAGTTTAGGCTGGTGGTTCATCTAGTATTATCTGTGGTCAGTCCATCACTCCAGACTTCCTGATGTTTTCTATCCCTTCAAATTCTCTCCTATTGTGATTGTAGATGATTAAAGGCAGGCTGTGATGGCCCCGGGGGCGTGGCACCTGAAAGGTCAACCAGGCTCAAAAACAGTAACTGTGAGAGGGATTTTTAGAGTCCTAATGGACCAGAGGTGGGTTCCTACCGGTTCGCACCAGTTCGGTAGAACCGGTTCGTCAAATCTACCGAACCGGTTAGAAGAGGTTCCACCAGTGGACCCCGGGGAAGCAGGCCACACCTTCAGAAGAGGTTCCAAAATTTTGAAAACTCACCACTGCCACACACACACACACACACACACAGACCACACAGACTGACACAGAGAGAGAGAGAGAAAGAGAAAGAAAGGAAGAAAGAAAGAAAGAAAGAAAGAAACGAAAAGAAAGAAGAAAGAAAAAGAGTGAGAGAGAGATGAAAGAAAAAGGGACAGAGAGAAAAAGGAAGGAGAGAGAGAGAGAGAGAGAGAGAGAGAAAGAAACACATGGCTGGCAAGCCACTCCCACCAGGTGACATGGCCGGCAAGCCACTCCCACAAAGGAGGCCACACCCACAGAGTAGGTTCCAAAGTTTTTGAAACCCACCACTGTAATGGACCATCACCTAAATATGAGCCAACAGTGTGTCACAGCAGCTAAAAAAAAAAAAGCTAATGCAATTCCATGGTTGTATAAACAGAAAGATAGAATCAGGATCATGAGAAGTATTTATACCATTTATAAAAGACCACACCTGGAATACAGCATCCAGTTTTGGTCACCACATTATAAAAAAAAGATGTTGAGACTTTGGAAAGAGTGCAGAGAAGAGCAAGAAAGAGGATTAGGGGACTGGAGGCTCAAACATATGAAGAACGGTTGCTGGAATCAGAGATGGCTAGTCCAGAGAAAAGGACTAGGGGTGACATGATAGCAATCTTCTAATATCTCAGAGGCTGCCACAAAGAAGAGGGAGTCAACCTCTCCTCCAAAGCACCTGAGAGGCAGAACAAGAAGCAATGGGTGGAAACTAAGAAGCAACTTAGAACTAAGAACAAATTTCTTGACAGAACAATTAACCAGTGGAACAACTTCCCTCCAGAAGTTGTGAATGCCCCAAACTGGAAGTCTTTAAGAAGATGTTGGATAGTCATTTGTCTGAAGTCATGTAGGGTTTCCTGCCTGAGCAGGGGGTTGGACTAGAAGACCTCCAAGGTCCCTTCCTACACTGTTAATTCTGTATATAACTTCTTAAATTCCAACAAGATCTGAATTGGAAAGTTCAAAACGTTTATGGTTCTGCCTACATTATTTCGATGCTTACCATATCTTTGATTTGGGAAAGCGTGATCTGAAGGGTAACATTCAGAACCATATCTGTATCTTCCACAGGCCGGAGAGCATTGGAGTAGTCTTTAAACAGCTCATTAAACAGCCTCTGAGCATATTTTCCTTGGGCCGCATCGGTGCCTGGGTGGAGCCAAATTTAAATTGTTCAAAACAGATGTTTGGAAAAAGACACGTGCAAACAATTGTTGTGTTCAGGGGAATTGACCGGCAGCAAGATGGAAAAATTCAGGGAATTGTGGGCTTCAAATTTTTTTACTCTCAGTTCGGTGGGTGTGGTGTGGCTTGGTGGGCGTGGCTTGGACATGGCAGGGAAAGGATACTGTAAAATCTCCATTCCCACCCCACTCCAGGGGAAGGATACTGCAAAATCCCCATTCCCTCCTGATCCGCTGGAACTCGGGAGGCAGAGAATAGATGGGGGCGTGGCCAGCCAGAAGTGGTATTTACCAGTTCTCCAAACTACGCAAATTTTCTGCTGCCGGTTCTCCAGAACTGGTCAGAACCTGCTGAATACCACCTCTGGATCCTCACTTACGACTATAATTCCCAGATACCCATGGTCACGGATCCAAATTCAGATGCTCAGCAATTGGCTCATATTTATGGCCCATTGCAGTGTCTGGGGGTCATGTGTTCCACTTTTGCGACCTTCTGACAAAGAAAGTCAATGGGGAAGCCAGATTCACTTAACAACAGGGTTACCAGTTTAACAACTATGCCTTTATTATTTCAGACAGATGAAAGTGCAATAAAAAAATATTAGAATGTGCTGAGATGGATAGATTGACACTTAAAATAAAAGAAAAGGAAAAAACAGAATACTTTTTAACATGGGATGCAGTGGTGGGTTGTTAACCAGTTTACTACTGGTTTGCTCGCGCACGCATGCGCAGAAGCGTCAGTGTGGGTGGGCGGAGCCTCTCACCGCTGCTACTACTGGTTTGGCCAAACTGGGAGCAACCCACCTCTGATGGGATATATTTTACCAGTGGTTAACTAACAAAAACAGAGGTTAGAATTTAAAAAGAATTCAAAGAGAATAATAAAAATTTGCATGGAAAATTTTGCAAGATGGACAATTTAATTGTTTTATTATTTAAGATTAATATTGATGTGTTTATTAAGATTACTAGTACGATTATGGTTATCGTAGTACCTTTATTTAAAATTATGCCCAGACAAATACGCTGTTCAAATAGACATGGAATTTATGTTTTTAAAGAAAAAAAATATACCAATAAAGATATATTTAAAAAAAAAACCTGCACTGATTCACTTAAAGATGGTGGCAATGAAATGGAGCAACATTCATTTAACTTAACTGCACCAATTCACTTAACAGAAAGAAAGTTCCTGAAGGGGAGCTTAACTCCCCTTAACAAATGTTTCACTTAGCAACATAAAATGTTGGGCTCAATTTGGGGTCGTAACTCAAGGATTAAGACCAGGGGAGACATGATAGCAGTCTTCTAATACTTGAGGGGATGCCACAGAGAGGAGGGGGTGAAGTATTTTCCAAGGTACCCAAAGGCCAGAGAAGGAATAATGGATGGAAACTGACCAAGGAGAGATTCAACCTGGAAATAAGGAGGAATTTCCTGACAGTGAGAACAATCAACCCATGGAACAGAAGTTGCCTTCGGAAGTTGTGAGAGCTTCATCACTGGAAGCTTTCAAGAAGAGACTGGACTGTCAGAAATGGTATAGGGTCTCCTGATTGGGTGGAGGGCTGGACTAGATGACCTACAAGGTCCCTTCCAACTCTTTTAGTCTGTTATTATTCTGTTATTCAGAAGTTGTGGGAGCTTCATCCCTGGAAGCTTTCAAGAAGAGACTGGACTGCATCTGTCAGAAATGGCGTAGGGTCTCCCGATTGGGTGGAGGGCTGGACTTGACGACCTACAAGGTCCTTTCCAATTCTGACTGTACAAAATAATTGGTTCCTTCTGGAAGCTACGATTCCCACTGATCTATAAAGTGACTGATAGCACTGCAGTGAATCAATTTGGTGCTCGCTTTTCTCCCCGTTGTTCCTCCGGCTGCCAAAAATTCCCTACTTACCTTGAAGCATTCTTGCTGTGAAAACCACAAGCGAGAAAATGCCAATAGCCCTCATGGCAGAGACGGACACAAATTACGACGCTTTACCAGTGACGAGATCCATTATTCTGCTTTGCAAAGCCAGCACAATCTGCAGCAAGATTGGCCGGGCTTCCGTAGGATCGGTTTGTATTTTTTCGTCTTGTGATCTTGCTTGCCTTCTGCCAGGTAACTTGAGAACGAGCCACCCAAAGGAACAAATAGAAGGGGATGGGGATGAAACCAGCCACGGGAGTTCAGCTCAGCGCTCACATTTCTCCCGGTTCCTAGAATTACATGCGCGCACTCTCCCGTGGAAGGCGTCCCCACAGTTGTGTAGGGAGTTAACACCCACCCCTTCTTCTCCTAGAAAAATGAAATATTCTAGTGTGGGAAGTTATCCAGCCCTCTCCCAGAAAAAAATGAAATATCCTAGGAAATATTGAAAAGGCAGAATATTTCTCTGGATGTGAAAAGAAAGAAACACGCTTTAAAACACAGAATAGTTGCCTGTAGCTTCCTGCCCAACCCCACTTTGTCAATAGGCCATTGAGAAGGCCAGGCTTAGCCCACTTTACATAATAAAGACTTCTCCGCTGCAGCTGCAGGGGGAAGGGATATTGGAACGTTACTCAATTCTCCACATGGCATCTGAGAACTCATCTATACCCGGATTCAAAACAGCCTAGAGAGTAGCCCCCTGCATGTCACCGTGGGAGTCTGACAACCAATCAGAATACATTTCTTACACAGGAACAGGAAACAGAGAGGTGGGACTAAACAGGGTATAAAAAGCCTAGCAAGCCCCTCCTTCAGCCCTTCTCTTCTTCTCCACCAACATTGAAGCATGTGATCACCTTTTCTGCTCAGGGCTCAAGTCATGCGGCCCCGTCCAACAATAAACCATCTTTCCAAGCAGCCTCCATGTCTCCAGTGTCTTCTTCCCCACTTGGAGCGGAACCCAGAAGGACATTTCTTTCAACACTAGGAATTATTTAAAAAGGCAGAATATTATATTTCACCCTGGATGAGAAATGGGGAAACGTGTTTTTTAGGCAGGAAACAGACTCACTTTTAATAACCCCACCCTCTTCAATAGCACAAACAGCAGATGTCAGCCCCTTAAGAGACAGAGAGATAGCTAGGTCTTGGTAATTGCAAATTGTGTCCCATCCATCGCAACTGCATGGACAATGTTCCTCCAGGCCTTCCTGTCCATCCTCGGGAGTCCATTTAAGCTCACGCTTAAAGGGCTGATTATAGTGGAATTCGTCTTGAGGCATTTTTCCCAGAATCTGTATTTTGGGTATCTTCTTGTTGTTAGTTATATAGTCGTGCCCAACCCATCGCGACCCCATGGATGTTCCTCCAGGCCTTCCTGTCCTCTACCATCCTCTGGAGTCCATTTAAGCTCACACCGGCTGCTTCGGTGACTCCATCCAGCCACCTCCTTCTCTGCCGTCCCCTTCTTCTTCTTTTGCCCTCCGTCTTCCCAACATGAGGCTCTTCTCCAGTGAGTCCTTCCTTCTCATTAGGTGGCCAAAGTCCTTGAGTTTCCTCTTCAGGATCCGGCCTTCTAAAGAGCAGTCAGGATTGATCTCTAGGGCTGACCGGTTGGATGGCCTTGCAGTCCAAGGGACTCAATGCAGGAGTCTTCTCCAGCCCCAGAGTTCAAAGGCCTCCATTCTTTGGTGCTCAGCCTTCCTTATGCTCCAACCTTGACAGCCATCCATTGCAACTGGGTATACCACAGCCTTGACTAGACGCACTTTTGCCATTAGCTTTCCTCCCCAGGAGCGTCTTAATTTCTTGGCTGCTATGTCTATTCATAGGCAAATGCCCGCAATCCAAGATCCAACAAAGATAGCATTAGCCCTCTACCCATCTAGCAACAGGACTCACCACCTGGGAAGAGAGCCGAGGTGGTGCAGTGGTTAAATGCAGCACTGCAGGCTACTTCAGCTGACTTCTGCAGTTCAGCTGTTCAAATCTCACCGGCTCAGGGTTGACTCAGCCTTCCATCCTTCCGAGGTGGGTAAAATGAGGACCCGGATTGTTGTTGGGGGCAATATAGCAATAGCAATAGCAGTAGACTTATATACCGCTTCATAGGCCTTTCAGGCCTCTCTAAGCGGTTTACAGAGAGTCAGCATATTGCCCCCAACAATCTGGGTCCTCATTTTACCCACCTCAGAAGGATGGAAGGCTGAGTCAACCCTGAGCTGGTGAGATTTGAACCGCTGAACTGCTGATCTAGCAGTAGCCTGCAGTGCTGCATTTAACCACTGCGCCACCTTGGCTCCTAACTGCGCCACCTTGGCTCCTAACTGCGCCACCTTGGCTCCTAAATATGCTGACTCTGTAAACCGCTTAGAGAGGGCTAAAAGCCCTATGAAGCGGTATTTAAGTCTAACTGCTAAGATTACATCACCCAGCAAGGCTCAACCAAGCTGGGACTCAAAACACAACCTAGGTGGTTACCCCTGCATGGAAGTCTGATTGGAGATAGATAATGTTGTATATTGGTTATCTCCAGCTTACAACACTCCTTTCAACAGTTCCAAGAAGGTTCCACACCCATATGCACCACTCAGGTGACCCTGATGATCTCCAGGTGACTTTAACAACCCGCTAAAGGTGAAGAAGCTTCTTCGGTGAGAAGCAAGCACCTTGGGGATAACCACCTTGACTATCTCCCTAAATCTTAGTAGCTGCCAAACTGAATGCATGTGTAGGAATGCAGTTTTCCTGTGCTATCCCATGCCCGTCTTCCATTTCAGTTGCCAGGCATGGAGAAAATGAACCAGAGAATCCCAAGGGAGATGATGAAATGTTAAATTTTATATATTGAGCAATAGCAGAGAGAGCGACAAGAGTAAAAAGCTTTAGAAATTAAAATCTCGATACCATTGAAGTTTTAGATATACTTTATTCAGCATTACAAAATCCATTTGTAGCAAAGAAGAAAATTCATTGAGCAAAACATTAAAATGCAGGAACAGTATTCCAAATACATTTGGGGTTCTATCTATAGGCAAATACATTATATAAAATACAATCGCTAGTCCTTTCCCTTCTCAAATTAAGGAACCAAAGAAGACTTTAATCCCTTCTGTTGAGGGGAACACAGTAGTGCTTGCTTGGGCAATGTAAGAGTATTAAAAAAAACTGAGCTCAGTAAATGCATATACACCACTCCCACACTTCATGGTTACATGGCTTTTCCCTAGGAAATTTAAAAACTTATGCTAGTCACGACAAAGGCGTGAATTTCAGCACAGCATGCAAAATTTCAGACCCAAGATGGAGACTATTGTTTCAATATGAAATTGGAAAAGTTATGACTGTCTCCCTAGAAAAAACAGTCTCCCTAGAAAACAGTCTTATGAAAGTTTGATTCCAAAATACCATCATATACACACACCGGAATGTATGTATATATATGTACTCTTATCTTACCTTATCTATCTAATCTATCTCATCTATCTATCTATCTCATCTATCTCATCTATCTATCTACCTACCTAATCTATTTATCTAATCTAGCTAAAGTGCTGTGTGTGTTTGTGTGTTCCAGAATAACTCTGGAACGCGAGAGCAATTCCAACCAAACTTGGTACACAGATGACTTCCACTCTGGAAACAAATATGGTAGGGGGGGCGAGACCCTCCGGGTGTGTGTTCTGTTAAGATACAGCCTGTTGTGCCTTAAAATGGCTTCTACTGTACAGGGCAGTGGAGTTGCCATGCTAATGGCTTCACAGTACTCCACAAGGGGGCTCTCTCTGTTAAGGGGGAAAATCTAACATTAAAACTTAGGTTTGGTCCAGACATTTTCACTCTATCAATACCCGGGCAAGACCGGGTTATCGGCTCTTAAGTTATTAAAAGAATTAAGCGCAGTCCATAGGAAGACAAACTTTGTAGGAAAGCCAATACAATTTTGACTTTTAAAATTGGCCAGCAACTACTGGCCTTGCCTGAAGTGGTCTGCATGGCCACCTGGCCAAATGGAGAATAATCGTCTCTGGGAAGTGGGAGCACACTGCATGTGCGAGAGAACCCAGCCAGAAAGAGTGTATGCGATACCGTTGTGCCGGGAGATCCAGTCTTCTCAGGGCGTCGTAAAAAACTTCCATGAACCTCAGTTTGCACAGCAAGTGCCAGTCGTCATACAGGAAGAGAGGTCCTTCACCGTGAGGCCGCACCGCCAAATAATTTTTAACTGCCAGTACAGGACAAAGTGAAGGTTGCTCAGAGGATCTCAACCAGTACGTGAAGCGCCCTGCGCCCATCTGAGGAGCCGCTATACGAAGCCCGACACGGTTTTCCTCCACTTCAATGTCATCCAAGCAAAGGAGGTCTGGATAGAAAGTTGTGCAGGACTTAGCCACCACCTCTTTAGGGCGCAGCGCTGCGTGGAAAGACAGCAAAAACACCGCCCGGAACATCAGGCACTCGTAGAAAGACGCGCAGACTCCTTCGAGGGCGTCCAGCAACGACTCCAGGATATCCAAGGTCACCGGGAGTGGAGGTTCTCGCTGCCACTGTATCCCGGCGATCATGCGGGATGTGAATAAGTCTTGAAGCGGATCCTGGAAATGGAAAGTCTGGGATAGGTAGGAAAGGCCGGACAGGTAGGAGAGTATCCTGGGCGCGGCGACACCTTCCGCATCCAGAGAGAGCAGAAAGCCTCTGATCTGGTATCCTGGGATGGGCCACATGGAGGGGAAGCGGTCAGTTTCTCGGTAGGCAATGAACAGCAGCAAGCCCCCATTGTACATCTTCCAAATCGTGGGGTGCCCTGACCTCTCCACTAGGCGCAGGGCCCGTATAGACCACCGGGCTACATCATGGGGCAGGGAACCACGGGAGGCTTCGTCTCTAGTACCCCATTCGCCTAGAAAGAAGGAAAAAAATGAAACCATCAGCCACTATTCACATAGAGCAACATTTTGAAAGCCTAGAAACTGAGGGTTTGCGATATTGGCTCTAACAAGCTAGTGCACACACACTTACGTACAATTTGAAATGGCAGCCAAGGCCTCTTAAATATACACTTTTATTGTCAGGAAGATTTGCCAGCCGTTCCCCCAATCGTTCCTTACCTATTGCTAACCTAGGAATAAAATTTTTCTCTAAATAAATCAATGCAATAGCACTTATATACCACTTTACAGCCCTCTTTCATCTGTTTACAGAGTCAGCCTCTTGCCCCCAACAATTTGGAACCTTATTTCATCCACCTCTGAAGGATGGAAGGCTGAGTCAAGGTAGTAAAAGAAATATTTCCTGCATCTAAAAGAGCCCAGGTGGCGCAGTGGTTAGGGTGCAGTACTGCAGGCCACTTCAGCTGACTGTTATCTGCAGTTCAGCGGTTCTAATCTCACCTGCTCAAGGTTGACTCAGCCTTCCATCCTTCCAAGGTGGGTGAAATGAGGACCCAGACTGTGGGGGCGATATGCTGACTCTGTAAACCGCTTAGAGCAGTGTTTTTCAACCACTGTGCCGCGGCACACTAGTGTGCCGTGACATAGTGTAAGGTGTGCCGTGGGAAAAACACTTTATATATAGTCAATATAGGCACAGAGTTACATTTTTTTAACATTTTCTAATGGTGGTGTGCCTCGTGATTTTTTCATGAAAAAAGTGTGCCTCTGCACAAAAAGGTTGAAAAACACTGGCTTAGAGAAGCCCTATGAAGCTGTATAAGTCTAACTGCTATTGCTATCTTTTAAAAATTAGAACTCAACTCCCCCTGCTGCAACTGGGTTGCAAAACCATTAGAATAGAATTCTTTATTGGCCAAGTGTGATTGGCCACACAAGGAATTTGTCCTTGGTGCATATACTCAGTGTAAATAAAGAAAACAGAATACATTCAAGAATCATAAGATATAATAGTGAGTTATAGGTTACTAATAAGCAATCAAATTATACTAGGAAACAAAATATAAAATTTAAAGATACAAGCAACATGGTTAGTCATAAGTGGAAAGAGATAGGTACTAGGAAGGAAGAGAATAGCAATACAGTCTTAGTAGATAATTTGATACGTGTTGTGGGAATTAGATGTTTAGCAGAGTGATGGCATTGGGGGAAAACTGTCCTTGTGTCTAGTTAAGAGGCCATTTGCAGTTACATTCCCATGCAATGCAGCACAGTAAAAGCAGGGTGTGCTTTAAAAGAGGGGCCTCCAACCTTGGCAGCTAAGCCTGGTGGACTTGCAACTCCCAGAATTCCCCAGCCAGCTTTACCAATCTACCAGGCTTAACCTTGCAAAGCTGGAGGCCACTGCTTTAAAGCTTACTTGGGGGGGGGGGGGGGGAGGACCAGTGTAGGAAGTTATCACCCAGCCCTCTCCCAGAAAAATGAAATATCCTAGGAAATATTGAAAGGGCAGAATATTTCTCTGGATGTGAAAAGAAACATGTTTTTAAAAGACAGAATAGCTTCCTGTCCATCCCCCTTTGTCAATGAGCCATTAAAGCCTGAGCTAGTCTACTTTACATAATAAAGAGTTCTCCCCTTCAGCTCCAGAGTGAGGGGATTAAGGCATAACCCAACCGCCACATGGCATCTGAGAACTCAACCAAACCCGGATTCAAAACGCAGCCTAGAGAGACCAAGCCATGTGGTCCTGCCCACTAATAAACCATCTTTCCAAGCAGCCTCCATGTCTCCAGTGTCTTTTTCCCCACTTGGAGCCGAACCCAAAAGGACATTTCTTCCAACACCAGCATGGAAAGTCCATGCAGTGCAAACAATGCCCCCCCCCCGCCCCCAGCAATCATTGGACCTACCTGGTTTTTAAATTGCTTAAGTTAAATTTAAATTATGTTTATTTATCAAACTTACATTGCGACTCCCCAAAAGGGACTTTTCGCACTGCTGGGTCTGCAGCCGAAAAGGGGAGCGAGATTTAAGCAAAACACGCATATAAAGGGCATTCTTAAGAAACACGTGTGTCCCCTCGAGGTCAATAAGGATCAGGCAACCCATAGGGGATCGAAAATAAAAAAGCTTTCGACCTTAGTCCCAAGCCCCCAGTTCTCGGCAACAAATTGCATCTCTCTCTCTCTCTCACACACACACACACACAAACACACGAGATCACAAACAGCACGTTCAGACGAAGATCTCCCAGCGCTGTGAAAAAGCGCAGGCAGCCGAAAAGCCACGTGCGGTTTTCCCTCCAGCCCTCGGTGCGCAAGCGCATTAGAGGAAAACAGGCAAACAGCTTCGCGCTTGCGCCCGGAAAAAGGGGGGGGAAAAAACCCAGTTCGCCCTCAGCACGCATGCTCGTAACTTTCAAAGAAACGAGGGAAAACGGTCCCTTCCCCTCGGCACGCGCCGCTTTCTGCGCATGCCCAAAACAGAACCGATCCCTTTCTTCCCACCCCGCCACTTACCGTCGTCGGGGAGACCGCGGTATCCTCTCGTTTCCTCAGCGGGAGGTAAATCCTCAGCCGTTGGGGTTTTTTCCGGCGCAGCAGCCGCTTCTGAGCCGCCTTCCCAAGTCTCGGCTCGGTGAGGCGAGTCGACGGACGAAGCCTCGTCCGGGGCGTCGGGAGGAGCGGAGAGCGTATCCCGCAGGAATCCGAAGTCCGGCTCCCTAGCGAGGAGCAGCAGTATGTCCCAGAAGCAGCAATTGATGTCTCGGGGCCTGGAAATGAAGGTGCTGAGGAGGCTCATTTTCACACCGGGCGTCTCCGAACCGAGCAGCGATGTCTCCTCCGACTGAGGTGAGTTGTGAGGCCCCGAGTGCGGCCCTTTTATAGGCAAGACGGTGGGATTTCCTGGGAGCCAATGAGCGATCGGGTGTGTCCTTAGCGTGTTCTGATTGGCTCCTCTTTGAAATGGACATGCCACTTGCTTTGGGTGTACGTGGGGTCGGCTTAAGAGGCGCGAAATTCAAAACAGTTCAAGGCTAATTGAGGGGTACTTTAGATAAGAGGCCGACGTCCGCTCATGTGATTAAAGATTAGGAATGTTGCTGATAACGAAGTTGACGAAACAACTATTGAAAGAAGCTGGGCCCTTGCCTGTAAAATCACCCACTCCACTAAATGGTTAAAAACAAGCAAATAAATCCTTTTTTAATTGATTTTTAAAAAAAGCCTTACCAAAGGCCCTTGTAAAAAAAATGGAGCCCAAGTTAATTTGGTTAGGCCTCTAAAGATATTTCCTCCTCCAAATTCTGCTTAGGTGAGAAATTGGAGGATTCATTTATAGTTCATTCTTGGATGAGAAGCAAAATGTATTCAAAGAAAAATCAGAAAGTCCAGTTGCTTCTTGAAAAAGCTCCTTTGGGATGAACTCCAAGGAGTCCTCCAGGAGGACTGATGTTCGATTATATTATCTGGAATTTTGGGGGGGGTTATTTTATATGGAGATCCTCCAGGTCATGGTTATCCTGAAGTTGATTCCCCACCCCACCTCAAATGGCAGCTGGATTTTATTTAATTCAAAGTCCAGTTGGAAAAAGCATCTTTGGATTTAGGCTTCAATATTAGCATTTTAGCATGGCAATCTAAGTTCAAGAAAACATTTTTCTTTTGAGCTCAGGCCATTTTTTTTAGTATGTGACAACTAATTTTTTCAGCAATTGGACAATCAACTGTATTCTGGAAGTCCTTGAATAAATTGAATTAAATTGAATTGAATTTATTATATTTCTATGCCGCCCTTTTCCCAGAAGGGACTCAGGGCGGCTCACAACCCAAGTCAGTCCTTGAAAACACAATGCAAGTTTTAAGAAAGATACAAAAGAAATACAGTTGCAATTTTTAAGATACAAATCCAGCTGGACTAACAAGCGGCTGGGGAATCCAGCCACTTTTTAACTTTAATCAGTATTTACTGTGTTTCAATTCTATGTGTAATCAGTGATTTCTGTTTGATTATTGCTTTCTGATGTATCATATATATATAATGTATCAATGGTTTCTGTACCCTCCCCTTTTAATAAACACATTTTGCTTTGGCTGAAATACTTGTATTTCAAGTATATTCCTATTGTTGGATAAGGATAAACCCCCCCCTCACTTTTGCCAAAGGTAACAAGTACTGTTTTTCTCCCAAATTCAGGGAAATAGATTCCTTTAGATTCCATGTAACTCTGGGTGCCTGAATAATTGGACTGTGTGTTATTTGAAGCTAGCCAATGTGATCAGTTAAGCAAAGTTTAGGATTCACTTCAGTTAAGGCTCAAGACTAAGAATGGACAAATCTTAGTTCTAGTGTTGTCTTTGGCACAGAAATCAGTTGGGTGATTTTGGGTCATTCACTCTCTTTTAGACCTGGAAAGAAGGCAAAATCCCTTCTGCCAAAAATAATTGTATGGATTTATTAAACAAAATAAATAAAAAGCCCACTTTCCTGGAAATTAAGAACTACACACATTTTCAGGATTCAGCGACAGAGTAACTTCTGAGTAAACACAAGTAGCAATCAGCTTCATAAAAAATATGAAACTGCCTGTTTTCCTCTGAGAAAGCTCTGTCCTGCTGTTGCTTTTCCTGACCATGCATTGTTTCAATTAGGAAGAATTGCTTGAAATAAATTGCCTGGTTGAATTAAATTAAAATGTATTGATAGGAAGAAAAGTGTTTGGTTTGTCTCCAAGACAGTTTGAGTGAAGTACTTTTTAATTTTCTTTGGAGTGACAGGTGTTTCCGGTATAAAAAGAAAAACATCTTTGTGGTTACCCAGTTTCCTTTAGTGTATGTGCCATCACGTTAACCAATTAGCTTCTCTTGCACTAGATTGCAATACCATGTTTCATTAAACATTTACCTATTTAAAACAATCCCACTCCTATTTTAATAGATATAATATCTATAGTACAGTTTTTAATTTGATGCGGGTGTTTGAAAAATTATGGCAACATCCTGTTGGATTTCATCGTTCAAGCCCCAAATCTCCAAATGTGTCTATTTATTTCTACCTGCCAGACTTTAAGTTATTTGTCTTTTAACATGTTTTTTTTATTGTATACTAAAACCGTTCAGGTTTTATTTACAAAAAATAGTATGTTGGCAAAAAGGTATATTTTACAGCCATAGTTAAACGTGATCAACTGGGCTATTAAAGAGGGGGCCACTTCTTTGCAATTTGACTAGAGAACTAAGATGTACAGTTGTCCTTGAATTACAACAGTTCATTTACTGACCGTTCAAAGTTACAACTGTTTCACTAACTTTAACTGCAGTGATTCCTTTAACAACTGAGGCATAAAGGTCCTGCCGGGACAAAATTCACTTAACAATTGTTTTGCTTAGCAACATAAATTTTGGACTCAATTGTGGGCCTAAGTTGAGGACTACCTGTATTTAGATTTACATATGATGCCTGAAAGTGCAAGCGTTTGTGTCCAACACAGGCAAGATAACTTTTTTATATTGGCTTAATTCAAAAATAATAGTGTTCTTAGTGTGTGAAAAGAAAGATCTAACATCAAACTTCATGTACTTAATAATGTTAATAATAACATCCATCCTGGTTATAGGAAAAAATAACTAATTCTCATAAAGTAAATACTTAGCTTACCACAGGAGAAAATGTTTTAGATTCTAAAACAAAATGTAAATATTTTAATTTGACTAGACTAAAATATTAAAATAGAAAAACAATACCAGATCTATAGAAATATCACAGAATTGTTTCCATATTCTCTGTAACTCTTCAGTCTAGTTATTAAATGAAAGGAGAATGTAGACCTAATATTAAAGCCTAACATTTTAAGGTAACCAGAAAGATGTAATTTTAACATAAATCTGTGGGAGCACAAGATGAAATTGAGTAGGAACCTTTTGACTAGGCCATGTGATAGTCTGTAATTAGTAAGAGAATTAAGAAAATAAAGTTTGGACCAAATAGATTAATTTCTGCTAATTATTAAACTGTTAAGATTGCCATTAAGAGCAGTAGCCTATTAATTTCTGCTTATTATACAATAGAATAAAGTTCAATTTACACAAATGATGGCAATTCAATTTACTGTATACTTTAATAAAATGCTCACAAGTCAACTCTTCTCCCAGTTCTGGAGGCATAATGTAAGCTATATTTCCTTCATTGTTGTGGTGCGTTGTATTAAAACAATTTGCATTTGCTTGAGGATGATGGAGGCAAGGGCACAGGCAGAAGAGAATAATTACCCTATTTGCAATTTACAAAATGGTCATGAGGCTAATTCCATTGATGAGATTAGGCTGATTTCTGTTGATAAGATTAACTGTAATTGACTAGGTGTAAAGGAGTGTGACTCATCATTATAAATTAGCATTGAATAAAATAACATTAGCAAGAACCCCTCTTCACCAAACCGTTAGTGTTTTCATTTCCTAAATGTGCTTTTACATTTCACATGATTCAGGATTCATATTTTTGTGCATTCAGGACCTTGGGTAATTTTTTGTTAAATACATATGAACTAATAATAAGCATCAAACATAGTGGAACCTACCTACTTCTAAGTAAACATGTGTTGGATTTTGCTGTAGGTAGATGATGGTAAACCAGTTATGCATTTTTCTTCATATAATATCAGTGAGTAAACTTTGGCCTAAAAACATAGTTAATACTAACAAACAAAACAACTATTAGCTGTGGTATTGACTGGATTTTTCTGTATTTTTTTTTTTAAAAAACTTTTCAAATGATAAATCATTTAAATTCTTTGAAGTAAGATGCAGTTTAAAATTACTTTGTGGTATTCCTGCAGAAGCCTTCATGTTGGATTATAATACATAAAATCTACCCTGAACATAAGGTTTACATCTGTTGTTACTGAGGCTCAAAAGATTCTTTTTAAAAAATAAAGATTAATTACATCATATTCCTGTGTAGAAATTTGTAAAACCAAGCTTATTAAAACCTTGTTTTAGGAACTAAGCAAATGCTTATTATGGAATGAAATGATTATATTCAGAATTTAATAAAAACAAATCATACCTTCAACCTTCCCAAAAAAATTCTGTTCAAAGCATTCATTGTCTGAAATGGATTGGGAAATGGATAGAAAATCATTTCTGTTACTTTTGAAATTTGAAAGTAAGGTTATTGTTTAATTATAAAATCAGACCTGCCTGCTTTGGTGCCTCCTGTCTTAGTAGCATCATTTATATAAATCAGCAGATAAATGTTCCTGAAACATTTTGCTGCTGCTGGATTTGTAATTTTTATTCATTTTTATTTTGTCTCCTTGAATTAATATTGGCTTCTGACAACTGCATGAACAAATCCCCATAGTTTGGTGCTTGTTTGGGGATAAGTTTTTTTTTTTTTTTGCAAGATTTCAGAAGAGGTTTGCTGTTGCCTGTTTCCCAGGGCTAAGAGAGAATAACTGGCCCAAGGATACCCAGCTAATTTTGAACCTAAGACAGAACTAGAACATGCAGTCTCCCAGTTTCTAGCCTGATGCCTTAAACACAGCAACAAGACCACCACTGCTGTTGGAGACTACCCTGTCCTTTTACAGCATTATTGGAAGAGCATTTTTTTGAACATTCAGGCTGCTTCTGTTTTCTTTTAACAATTTCAAAAGAAAATAATTCAGCTTGCTTTTGCACAGGATGGGCTTGTAGATTACCATCATATTTCCCCTTAGTTTTGTCTCTGCAGATAAACATTCCCGGGTTTAACTGTTACCCATACGGCTTGCTTTATAAATCCCTTCTCGTGCTGGCTTCTCCATGTTTCTGGTGCACATCTATGAAACAACACACTAGACTATGAAAGTTTTCCTTTAATTTATGTATCTTGTGTAGCACCGAGAGATCCTTTCTGCTCTCTGTGTTTTCTTGCTGACCTTTTATTACCCAAACTAGGTAACATCATCAGTGTTAGTGAGGAGTGGGGCTTGCTCCCCATTTTTTTCCTGGTGGTTTGCCCTGACAGTGTAGATGGGAATGGTCTTGGAAATTCTTTGGTTTAAACTGTTTACTGTTAGTTTGTTTGCCAGTTCCTTTCCCCCCACCCCCAAAAGTCTTTAGTTTGCCATTTCCTTTGATGTTCCCCTTAACCTTGGAATTAATCTATGCTCAGCTGGATCTTGATTGCTGATGGAAGTGTTTTGGTCTTTTCATTACCTTTTTGGCTTACTAGCACTGATGATTGTCCAAAAGGTAGACTTTCTTGGGTTTGTTTTCCCTTGAAAATGTTTTGCTTCCCATCCAAGGAGCTTCTTCAGTGCTCACTGAATGTTGGGGAGTATGATAATGTTATGTAATTTGTGTAATAAAATATCTGGAAGAAAACAACCAAAACAACTAAGCTCAGAGAACATCACAGACATCTCATTTCAACCCCGAGCTACACATATTCTCCTTTATTGTACAGCATTGTTTGCTTTCCTTAGAAATGCAGTGAATTGTTGCCAGCACAGGAAATCTGTTCCTATTTTCAAATCAGATTAAGAATGGGCAATGTTGCAACTCCAGATAATGTAAGTCTGATGTTTCTACCATCTTTTTCTGCTAATAGTGATTGCTAAGAGCACAGCATCCATACAATAGGCGGCTGGGTTCATTTCTAATCATGTTAAATCTTGTTTTATTTCACCTTACTGTAGCAAAGAAACAGTAGTTGTCTAGATGCATACTATACATTAGGGTGATGCTTTGGATTCAAAGGGGAAATTTTCCTCTGAATGTGCTGAATGGCCTTTATAGTAGCTTTGTTTTCTTGGGAGGACATAACTAGTGTGCCTGTGTGCATTCTGATGCACCTTTTCTCCTTTTGTATCCCTAGTGCTGCACAGCCTTAATATTCATACCACCAAAACTAGAGAGATGATATTTCAATTTTGGGTACTACCCTAGATAGTTCAGCAATATATTCCAGTAAGAAGTGAATATGGAGATAAAGGGTAGCCCACTTGCATCCTTAGCAACTGGCCTGGTACTTGTGATATTTGCTGTTCAATTAGTCTTCTTGGCTCATTCTTATGTGTTTTTATTTTTGTTTCCTTGTGTCTGTTGCAAGAAACTGGCTCTGAAAATGCATCCCAACCTGCCAATAAGTAATTGGCAGCTGTCAGGTTTTCAAACATAAAAACACAGGACATGATTAATTACTTCACGGACTCCCCCCCACTTTTTAAACATCCCAGCCATGTTCCTCTCTTTTTCATTATAGCTTTGATTGCAGTCATGAGCATGTAAGAAGATGCCTTTCTATGTTCTAAATAAATTGTACAGATGGCTCTTTTCCCTACATTTATTACAGTCCTTAAAGAACCCTTTCTTAAATGAACATTAGGTGTTGCATATACCTTTTTACTACAATAAGTTAACTAGTTGCAGCAAATCTATAGTTTAGGAACATACGTTATGTGTATTAAAACAGAGTGTGATTATTTAGACATGATCAGTAGTTTAGGGGAAAAAACACTGTCTAACCTGCCTATTGTTTGACCAATTAAAATGCATATGCTATTTTAGTTGGCTTAAACTTCTACTTTTTATAGGAAATGACATAGGTTTTTGTTAGCATCTACATCAACAGTTCCTAATTTAAACACAATCTTGACAGAATGTTTTAAAATGGGAAGTAGTTTCCATTCCGCCTACCCGACCCTTGTCCCTTGAGAATGACAGCCAATTAACGTGCTGTTAAAAATTAAAAACAGATCAGCTTTGTCAAGGTAATTGCCAGTAGCTGAACTGAAACCACAAAAACATAGTTCAAAATAAAATTTTGACAGCGTTCTCAGGGTCTTACAACTCAAATAGTTTCCTGCTTTCTGTCTTTGTCATGCATGAGACTAATTCAGATAAGTTAAAAAAAAAATCAAAGGTCAGAGTCTGCATGATCACAGAACAGCTCCTACTGTGCAGGGGCTTTAAAAGGGTCCCTCCTTATGCTTTGGAGAATAGCTTGACCTCCAAACATTTCCTTTCATGATAAGAAATCTCATGTTCATTAAAGTCCTCCTACCAAATTATCAAAGGCCCATAAGTGTGGCAGTCCTCTGGTTTTGAAGAAGAAACCCAGAGGACTATCATATTTGAGTGCTCTCTGAGCTTGGTTGTTTTCTGGCAGATGTTTCATTATCAAATAGAAGAGAATATCTGTAGTTCAGAGTTGAACCTAGTTGGGGCATGAAATGTCTGCAGGAAAACCACCAAGCTCAGAGAGCTCCGAGGACCCTGGAGCGGTGAAATGGTAAGTATGCTTTGCTTCCCTCATTGTATACCATCTTTCACCAACAAGCAGAGCTTTGCAGGCAATTCAACACTACACTTGATAATTGCTAATTCTAACAGAAGACAATATTTCACAGATGATGTTGCCTAAACGGCTATGGAGATTCTCCCAAAGGTGCTTTTTCAAGAGGCAAATGGACTTTCTTGTCTTTCTTTGAAGTAAAGAAAAACATCCAAGAAGCTTCTTCAACTCTGAGTGGATGTGGGGAATGGAAGGGTTTAGAATCCTGGAAGGAATATAGGAAAACAGGACAAGAAGCAGCAGTCCATCTGCATTTAAAAGACAAAGGCCACATTTTGGACAGAAAGGACATAGATAAACCTCCAGGTGACCATAACAACTCTAAAAGGATGCAAATTTCCAGCTGTCTGCAAGGAATATAAATCTTTCCATTCCTCACCATCCAGTCTGAGTGGAAGAAGCTCCTTGGATGAGAAGTGAAACATCTTCAAAAAAAAAACCAGAAAGTCCAGTTACTTCTTGAAAAAGCACCTTTGGGGTGATGATGTTACCTGGTTTGGTAAAGAAACCTTTGTAAGAAAACCACCATGCTCAGAGAGCATCAAGGACCTCTCAGTATTCTGTTGATTTATGATTAAAAATGGGAGTAACAGTCAGTGGATCTCCATCCACATCCTACTAGGAACACCAGAGCTATTCAGAATGAATCTTTGTCTTAACCCAGAGGATATAATATATACAGGTAGTCTTGACTTATAACAGTGACTGTTCAAACTTACGTGGACATTGGAAAAAGTGACTTACGACCATTTTTCTCAGCATTCCCATGGTCACATAATCAAAATTCAGATGCTTGGCAAATGGTTCATATTTATGATGGTCACAGTGTCCCTGGGTCATGTGATCCCCTTTTGTGAACTTTGAACAAGCAATGGGGAAGCCAGATTCACTTAACTGTGTGACTAACCTAACAAATGCAGTGATTCACTTAGCAACTGTGGCAAGAAAGGTCATAAAATGGGACAAACTCGCTTAACAAATTTTTCACTAAGCAACCTAAGTGTTGGGCTCAAATATGGTCTTAACACAAGGACTTGTATCTTATTTTCACACTGGCAGCTTTTATTGAAAATAGAACTATCAGGACAATATCTCATTCTGGCAGGATGCTATAAAGTATAAATTAAATCAGGTTAAACTTAGTTGGTAGGATCTCCTTTTTTTCGCCCACCAGGAAATCTGATCTCTTGACGTGTAAAATGTAGAAAAGACTTATATCAGTAACAGAACGTTCAAAATTGTCAGTAGACAACAATCTCTACAATACATTAGAGGGGAAAGACATTTAATTAACTTTCTTTATTTCACATATTCCTGGCCTATTCAGCTTCTGCTGCCATATAAATTACCCATCCATTATCTCAGGTGTAGAAAGCAAGCCCTTTTATGAATCCAACAGAACTTGTAGTAAATAAACTCTAACATTTCCATCCTAATAAGAAACTAGGCTCCGGCCTGCTACTTATACTCTCCAATGCACTCTGCTGGAAATCCCATCGCAGCCTTGCTCCTCTTCGCTTTGAAAGTTCTAAGTGCCACCGTTGAATAGCCCATCCTAAGGCCCACAGAAGGAGAGGCTCGCGTTTACTCCGCTACGAAATCATTTGGTGAGGTGAAGGCGGAAAACATCACCATGTTCAGTCCAGTTTCAAAACACTTTGCATTCGTTCACTGAAAAAATGTTCCTCCTTGAGCGTTTTTTGGCTTCATTCACTGCTGTCCGGACGGCACATTCGAACACCTTTTGAACACCCCGATTGGCCAAGGAGGAGCACTCCACGTAACCCTTCGCCCGGATGTCCTTAGCCAGTTGCTTGCCATGCACTAGCTTGATACAGGTTGCGCTGTGAGGACCAGTGTCCCTTTGGTCAGTCTGCATAGCCACCACCAAAATCGGGATTCGGGGCAAATGGGTCCTGACCTCCGTCACCCACTTGTTCCTTAAGCTGTGGAACGAGCTGTGATTGGCCACCGAATAGCACATCAACACCACGTCGGCCTGTTGATAGGACAGAGGGCGGATGCTCTTGAAGGAATCGTTGCCAGCGGTATCCCAAAGGCCTAAGCTGATCTGGGTGCCATCCAGGTAGACATCCACACCGGTGTTTTCATAAACGGTCGGTCTGTAAGTATCCGGAAAGGTCTCCGAAATAAATCGGAGCAGCAGGGCTGTCTTCCCCACGGCAGCATCGCCTACCAGAACGCATTTGACCGAATCCAACATGTCCTCCTTCTCAAGTGGAGTTTCTAAACACTACTCCTAGGGATGCTGCTCAGGAAATAGAAAATAATAATGTAAAAAAATCACCTTGCTAAGGTGACTGGTGGCATTTCTCTCCCAAAACAATCAAAATGTCCTGCTGCGTTTGGCCACGGTTCCACAATTCACTGAGTCAAAGGAGTTTCCTACAGTGGAAAGAGAATACGGTTGGCGTTTTGGTTGCACATCATTTCCCCATTCCATCCCGTTTCATTTTTGCCCACATGTTTGCACACGTTTGTACAAATTAGAACAATATTATTATTAGTTAATATGTAACCCTCCCCCTTTAAGGAGTCCACCATGGTGTACATTATATTTAACTACTGGTAGATAATACCCTGTTTCCCCGAAAATAAGACTTCCCTGAATAATAAGCCCAGTTGGGCTTTTGAGTGCATGCGCTAAAATAAGCCCTCCCCAAAAATATTGCAACACAGCAGCAGACATGAGGTGACCACGCTCCCCACCTCTGGCATCTCAAAAATAATAAGACCTCCCTGAAAATAAGGCCAAGCACTTATTTGGGGGGGGTCAAAAGAAAATAAGACCCTGTCTTATTTTGGGGGAAACATGATAGGATAAAAGATCTGATTTCCTTGATTTAACACAAATGCTAAATACTCAGAACACTTAAAATGGAAACAGAAACCAAACCAATGAACAACTGACAATCTGACATCTAGAGCAGTGTAAATCTAGGAATTAAGGCTAAGGCTTGTTCAAAAGCACAATTAGCAATGGAAGCAAAGGAGGTGCTCTCTCAATTCAACCTGCTTAGCAGAGTTGTTTCCCCCTCCCCTCCCCCGAAGAATTACAAGTTATATGCTCTTTTGAATTCCTTTGAGGAAAAGCAGAGTGTAAATCTGTCAAACTGGGATCCAATTACCAACCAAAATGATATGAATCTCTATTAAAAAACTGAATATCAGGCTTCTGCGATTGACAACCGGACCATAGAGATACTTCTTGGTCAACCTGTGTGCAGTAGTTTTGAATCAGATCAATATCACCAAATACATTTGTGAGTGAGATCTGAATCCAACATTATCTCCTATGTCATGTTATTTATTGCGGACTTGCAGAGAGAAAAAAACCAGATCTTTTAATTGAGAAGCTCAGCCATGCTTCTAATAACAGCCCTGCAAAGAACATTCCTCTGCTAGAGATGAGGTGTAGCTGAGATCCGAGAAACGGCCACGAAAGCAGTCGACAGTAGAAGAGCCACGAACCTACACGGTTTATTTTATTTTTCCATAGTTCCCCAGTGTCTGTTCCTCGTCGCTAAAAACGGGGCCTCTGGTTGTTTAGCAAGCCGCTTCCCTTCTCTTGCTTAAGGTGCCTTAAAATTCAGATAAAATCAAAGACGCCCACCAAACCACAGAGCAGATAAACTATCAACTGAAGTAGAAACACGGTACAAGCCGGCTTGTACCACTCCGTACCACTCTGTAAATGGTGCTTAGTTTCCTCCAATGTTGCGTCTTTTGGTAAACTTTCTCCCCCCAAGTTTCCTTCACCGAACCATCACATATTATAGTATATTTCGTACAATCGATAAGCCTGAAACCCAATTTATATCTTTCTCAGTCAACTTGTTTGCTATTTTGCTTTCCAATCTCTCGGGATTTTAAATCCAAGCATGTACCTATTTGTAACTTGAGTGCCACGCAGCATCAGTTGGATTTAGCATACCGTTATTCTGTTCACTTCAGTGGGAGGAAGTTGAATCTTGCCTACGGTACAATTGCCTTATTTTTTTTTCTTAACAATGCCAAGATGAGAAAAAGAAGCAAAAGTTTAAATTCATTTTGTTAACTCTGTTTGGCTAAAGGAGCTTCTTACCTGAGGAGCTCTCAATCCCAATACGATGCCGCTGAGAATTTTTTCTTTTTCTGTTGCTGATATTTCTTTTGAGAACAGATTTTCAACATCTCCTCGGCAGCTTCCAATCTGTGGCTTTCCCCGACCGCTGCTTGATGGCATTTATGAAGTCATCTTTGCAACAGTTGGCATTTCCTGGTTAATGAGAAATACAGACAACTCAAATGATTCAGAATACTTAGAAAAAGCCTGAGCTACCCAAACACGCAAACTTAAATCTCTAATTTGTGAATAGTTTTCATTTCACCAGAGCTGAATCACATATTGGTGGTGGTTGTTTGCAATCTCGGGTACTTAAAAATAAATAGCTTGGAGCAAATTGTTTGGTGGGGGTGGGGGGGTGGCGAACTTCCCTATTTGTGACTGATTTGTAATTTTTAAAGAAACAGATTTTTTTTAGTAAAAACTGGATGATAATCATGTATATTTAATTAATCAATGAATTAAAAAGATGGTGACCAGATGTTTGTTCTGGTTTGTCCTTTTTTCCTCTAATCTGATCTTTAAGAAGTGGCTCACAGGACTTCAAGAGCCAAGTGCACCTCGGTGTCTGAAATAGTTGGAGTGGGTGTCCTTTTTAAAAGAGTCTTACTTGTTTTAAAATATGCAGAAACTATGGCAAATGCAGATAAAGAAAAAAAACTAAAAAAGGGAAAAAGAACAAAAGCTCCATCTCTCTCTCTCTCTCCATCCATCCATCCATCCATCCATCCATCCATCCATCCATCATCAATCTATCTGAATTTTATATATTTTGAATTTTTTATATAGGCTACCCACCTAGCAGTTTGAGACAACTTCGGTGGATTTTTATTTATTGAGTTTATATGTTTGCCCTCTCACATTTCAAGGCAAACATATATGCCTATGTGGAATTAATTAATCTCATCTTCAATTCATAAAATATATATTTAATGCTCCTTAAGACTTGTTCGAATGGGGCTTTCCAACTCCTATTCAAAAGTTCACGGAAGTGACCAATATTCACCTTAGCAATACTCTTAAGATAGCTATTAAAATACTGTGGATTTGGAATAATCCCATATACTTTTTACTGCTAATACAGGAGTTGTTATCTTGCAGAGCTAATTCAGAATTGAATTATTGTGCTTAGAAGTTTTGATTAAATTATTGCCATTTCAAAGTTTTAGACAAACCAAATTCCTCAGACGATGAAAACTTGAATTTCAATAAACTGATCTGAAGTATCAATGCCTTTATTAGCTTATGAAGAGATTTAATGACAATTTTTAAATTTGAATTATTCTACAGGAATAATATAATGCAATTGAATTAATAAAGGTCAAAATTTAAGAATGATTTACATTCAGTAATACTGGAATTATAAATGAATTTTGACTGAAAAAGAAACCAAACTCTTGCCAAAATTCCAACCGCTCCTATTATAGATTTCCACTTGGGCCCATAATGGTTGTTGAATTTGATCGCTGGATTCCATAGATAAATATAAATCAAAATACATGCCCACCGATAAAGCTTAACACCAGGAAAGTTAGAACTACCATCGTATGAAATCTATAGTTTAGATAAAATCTGGAAGTTTTGTCCTTGCTTTAAAAATATAATAATTGATTATATCCCAAAATAGTTCTGCGCTCCAGCCAGAGTTGATTGAAGATTTAAAAAGTGACAGTAATAAGGGTGAAATTGGGTTACCAGAGACAGCTTGAGTCCTAAAGTTCCCCTTGTCCCAACTTCCTGTGTAGATGTTCTGACCAAGGCTTCCCAAGAGCATGAAGCAAACACCTTGTTCCAACAAAAACCCCTTTTATGAATTTCCTGTGAATTCTGCTCATTCACATCCAACCAAGTCTTTCAAGGGAGGATTTACAGTCACAGACCTTCTCTGGCTTGGAAAGCTGCCATGCCGATATCTGCAAAACTTGGCAAGGAGTCTCGGAGAGTCACAAAACAATTATGCAAATTGATGGTCTCCTGCAACCTCCACTCCCCTTTCACTCCTCTTTTATTTCCTCTGGCCCATCTTCCTCCCCAACCTCCTCATTGTCCGAATCTGCTGCTAGCTCTGCTGGCCACTGGTGGGCCACAACAGAAGAAGACATATTGTACTGAACAATGGTAGCTAAAAAGAAGAACATTTGGGAGAAGAAACTAGAACCTCTGTGTTTGGCTTCTTATGCAAGTGGGAAGAAAAGATCAAAGAGAAACCGATAAATAAAACAAGAAAAGGAGGCTATTAATCAAGAAACTGAACAGTTACTCATCCAGAAACAATTCTGGCCAATGCAACTCTCAAAACCATCACCTGTTGTCATCTTCCATTGGTGGCTGCTGCTGACTTGGTTAACTGTCAAACTACCCATTGTGTCTTACTCTGTGTGTGAGTGTTGGTGTTCCCAGCTCTTACTGGCTTATTAATATATCTCTGTTCATCTTCCTTGTCTCCAGCTGTCTTTCCAAAGTATTGAGACCCTACACAACCCCATCCAGTTTGGCTAATTAATATTTTTAATATAGCAGCCGGGCTACAGGAAGCGTGAAGACAACATTCAGAGTTGCTGTTATTTAAGAATAGGAAAATTGGTCTTTATACAGGTAGTCCTCGACTTACAACAGTTCATTTAGTGACTGTTTGAAGTTATGAAGACACTGAAAAAAGGGACTTCACACTTACGACCGTGGTAGCATCTTCATGATTTACATCCAGATGCTTGAAAACTGACTCACATTATGACAGTTGCAGTGCCCTGGAGTCACAGGATCCCCTTTGGCTACCTTCTGAGGAGCAAAATGAATGAGGAAGCCAGATTCACATAACAACTGGATTACTAATTTAACCCCGGCCGTGATTCGCTTAACAAACATGGCAGGAAAAGTTGTAAAATGGGCAAAATTCACTTAACAAATTTCTCACTTAAGAACATGAATTTTGGTCTCAGTTATGGTCATACATTGAGGACTACAGGTATTGTCTTTCAGAGGATGATTCATATTGGAATGGTTCCCCAAGTTTGGGACTCCTAAGTAAAATCTTTCAGAGGCCTGCTTTTCTCCCTTGTAAGTCTCAACCATGATTGAAATTTCACCTTTTAGCTGCTTCTTGAAGCGACTACTCTATGCATTTCATATAAGCAAACAGAGGCAATCTTTCGGCCATCACCTGGTTAGATCCAGTCTTTCTAAAAACTTTTACTGTTGAGTTAAAGTGGGATTCCTTTGGCAGAAAACAATCCTGCCATGAAATTAGCTGTATCCATTGTGTTGGAAGGGACCAACACAGCACCATCCCTTCTTCCAACGCCAACACTGTAGTGTTGGAAGAAGGGAAATACGTAACACAGCTAAATTGTTGAATTTAAGGCCATTCTCACCCCTGGGTGGTGGATGAACAGAAGCCACAAGGCAAGGGAGAAATCTTTTTCCCAGGTGTATGAGTAGGTGCAGACGAAAGATAAAATTTTGGACTGGTTGGATTTTACTGTAACTGCTATGATTTCTTGATTCTGTTCCATTCAGACTAATTTTAACTCAAGCTATTTTTTTTTCCACGCGCAAAACCATCTTTCTCTCTCTCTCTGACAAACCAACCACTTTTCTGGGATTCCCAAAGCAGTTTCCCTACCGCTGTACCAATAAGAACAAGTGTGTCATACTTTCTGCCAAGTGGTCAGCCAGAGTGGAGGGTATCAAATATATTCATGTCTTCATAGGTCTCAATATTGTAGACACTCGGTTTGATAAGAAACTATCACTGCTGCCGTAGCCTGAGACATTGTGGCTTGAAACAAGGGTGCACACATACTGGCAAACCTTGAGTCTTGCTGCATGTGGGGCTCCTGAGCACAGACCACAAATGTAAGTTGGTGTACGGTCAAGCAGCCAGAGGGATGTTTAGAGAGGTCATCTTATTTATATATTTGGGATTACTTGCATGCCACTTCTTTTAACCTGGGCATATCAAATACATGTAGTTGTTGACTTAACAACAGTTCATTTAGTGACTGTTCAAAGTTACAGGGGCACTGAAAAAAGGGACTTATGACCACATTTCACACTTACGACCTTTGCAGCATCGTCATGATCAGGCGATCAAAATTCAGATGCTTGGCAATAAAGTTCATAGTTACGACTATTTATTTAGAAAATGTATATTGCCACCTATTTGCACATGGCGACTCAAGGCGGCTTTCAAGGTCATAGGTAAAGGTCCTCTTGCACATATGTGCTAGTCGTTCCCGACTCTAGGGGGCGGTGCTTATCTCTGTTTCAAAGCCAAAGAGTCAACGCTGTCCGAAGATGTCTCCGTGGTCATGTGGCCGGCATGATTAAACATTGAAGGCGCACAGAACGCTGTTCCCTTCCCACCAAAGGTGGTTCCTATTTTTCTACTTGCATTTTTACATGCTTTTGAACTGCTAGGTTGGCAGAAGCTGGCACAAGTCACGGGAGCTCACTCCGTTATGTGGCGCTAGGGATTCAAACTGCCGACCTTTCTGATTGACAAGCTCAGTGTCTTAGCTACTGAGCCATCGCGTCCCTGCACAAGGTCATAAAAACACAGTATAAAAAATAAAAATAAAAAAATAATAATCCCCCCACCCAGTGATGGCTAGTTCAGCAGAGGGATGAAAGAGCCACATGTGGCTGACCCCTAACCTAGAGTCACTTTTGGAGAGGTGAGTGGCATAAAAGTTTAACTAAATAAAGTCCAACTTCTATTGTTCTGTTATTGTTTTGTGGCAATTCCGAGTTGGATGCCTCCTTAGCTGCACTTAAGGAAAACCTTTCCTGCTGAAATAGGACTAACTTCTTTTAAGTCTCTGTAAGATCTCTGCTAGCAGTGATCTAATTCTGGAATAATTTTTAAAATGAAATTCAAAATGGGCCAGTTTATTAGCCTGGCCATTCAAGTAAAGAATGGAAAGCACTTGGTATATTTGTACTTAATCCTTCAGAAGGCCAATCCATCTAATTATCACCGAATCATCTTACTAAGTATAATAAACATTAAAACCAAGGCAACTTTATGTCAAGTTGGAGAAATATGTAACTCAAGGAAAGAGCTTACCAGTGGAACAAGCTGGCTTTAAGTTTTCAATTTTTGATCCAGCATCCATCCTTCAGCATTTGGCAGAAAAATATTCTCGAATATTCTATTCTATTCAGAATGCAGTCATTTCCTCTATTTACAACTTTTGATGGTGCTTATTATTTATAATGCTTCATCAGAATACCTTACACAAATCAACTGTGCCCTCATACCTCAAATTCCCACTCCAAAAAAACAGCTAAAATTAAGACACTATCCTTCCTTTCCTCCTATTACTTTAACATCTGCCCTCCCCTAAACATGATTGTCATCCCCTTGTGCTAACCCTCAGATTAATGTCTACCCTTCTTTATGCTGAGAGCCAGCTATTGTTTCTTTGACCCAAATAAACTGCCATTGCTCCCTCTGAAATATTGAGGATTTGGAGATAAATGACTGTACTCTATAGAGGCTCCTCTTTGCTAAGAGATCACAATTTGAGTGGGTTTAAAATTAGTGGTGTACAAAGTGAACAGATCAAGGTATTCACATATTTAAGTATTCTTCCCGGTCCTATACTCCATTCAGGAAAACTCACCAAAGAAAACTAGAAGACAGGGCCTTTTCTGCAGGGCCCCAATCCTATTGATTTTTTTGCAAACTTTACAAAGCTGATTGTGTACCCAGGCCTGGGCCTCAGTGTATTAAGGGCCCCATTTTTTGGCTTTATTGATGGTTGGTTAACTGTCTTGGCCGCTGTATTGATTTATACTTTGTATGTTTTTAACAGTTTCAACTGTTCTATAGTTCTAGAATCGTAAGCTGCCCAGACAGAGGGCAGCTATAGAAACCTTTGGGACTTAACCACAATAGTTCCCAATTCAATTAATAGACTGGGATCTCTCTTTGATAGGGATGTACACTTCTGAAATCCAAATCACACCGTACTTTATGCATTCATGCAGTTGATCTAACCCTCTAAATACTTGTAGACCAAGATTGTCAAACTCAAGGCCTGTGGGCCGGATCCAGCCCACGGGGTGCTCAGATCTGGCCTACGGGGCCCTGGAAACAGTGAAGGACCGGCCCACGGGGCCTCTGCTAGTGAAAATGCGGCCCTCCCAAGCTCCGCTTTCCTGACAGAGTGCTCAGGCCACCACAGACACCCTCGACATGAGGGACATCGAGCTGGCCATGCCTACCCTGGGCCCCCGAGGACAAACACAACCCTGATGTGGCCCTCAATGAAATGTAGACTCTAGGTGGCGTACAGTCTCAATAGGAACACAGTTATTGGGGTGGTGATTTGCACCCTGATTTCAATGGAGGGTGAAACTCCGGGAGTAACAGTTGTGGGTGCTCTAAAACTAAGCCAAGACAACTTGCTTGTTATGAGAAAGACTAACTGGAAATTCTAAGCCGGAAGCTGAACCGGTAAACTGGAAGAAGGAGGGGAAAGAGGACAGTGGCAATCTATTTTTTATTACAGTGCCAAGAAACAATGCAGGTAGTCCACAATTTGCAACAGTTCACTTAGTCACCATTCACAGTTACAACACCCCCCCCCTCAAATGACTTATATGGTCATTTTTCACACTTATGCCCGTTGCAGCATCCCCATGGTCACGTGATGTACATTCCGATGTTTGACAACTGACTCACATTTATGACGGGTTTACAGTGTCCCGGGATCACGGGATTCCCCTTTTGCGACCTTCCGACAAGCAAAGTCAACGGGGAATCCAGATTCACTTAACAACCGTGTTACTAATTTAACAACTGCAGTGATTCACTTAACACAATGTGACAAGAGAAGTCATAAAGTGGGGCAAACGAATGTCTCACATAGCAACATAAATTTTGGGCTCAATTGTGGTCGTAAGTTGAGAACTACCTGTATGGTTGAGTTACCCTTGAGGGGATCTTGACCTTAAATGGATAGCAAGTTTTGGTTGTGTGTGTGTGTTACTAATTTAAATACATTTTTAAGTATAAGGAGAAATTGTAGAGTATAATGCAACATATTTATGCCTTGCCTTTCAGCCCTGGTTCACAAAGCAGCTCAAAAACATTAATGTTATAAGAATCTGAATGTTAAGAACTTGCTTCCTGGACAAACGTTTTACCATTTGTGACCCAAATGCATTTTCACAGTGCATTAAAAAAACAAAACCAGAAAGACAATAAGAGAAGAAAAAGCAAAATGGTGCACAATATCACTTCATTAGTAAGGGAACCAGGACTCCTTAATCTAAAAGCAACATTCAACTGACCGGTCATAAACCTTGAATAAGTAAATAAAAACCTGCTTTTATTTCAACACTGTAACTTTGAATGTTCGTTGAATGAGGCAGTCGGTAAGCAAAGACCCTCTCTACTAAAGTTTCCTGCCTGTTTCGTGCCAAGAAAACACACACACACACACACACACACACACGATTTTTCCACCAGTTCTTGAGGCTCAGATTAATATAGGAGCAGTTCTCGGTCTTATCACTTCCACTAGAAGGAAATATACAGATTGTTTGATGTCTATGGAGGTTCTCAGCCCTCCAGGTCATGGTTGTCCCAAAGGTGGTTTTTCAAGAAGCAACTGAACTTTCTTCTTTTTCTTTGAAGACGTTTCACTTCTCATCCAAGAAGCTTCTTCAGCTCTGAGTGAAGGGTGGGGAATGGAAAGGTTTATAGTCTTTGCAGACAGCTAGTCATTTGCATCCTTTTAGAGAGTTGTTGAGGCCACTTGGAGGTTTATCTGTGCCCTCAGGGTCACCTGGGTAGTACAAATGGGTGTGGAGCCTTAGAACTCCACACCCAGTTGCACTACTCAGGTGTCCAAGAGGACACAGATAAACCTCCAATTGGCCTCAACGACCCTCTAAAAGGATGCAAATGACCAACTGTCTGCAAGAAATATAAATCCTTCCATTCCCCACTATCCTGTCAAAGCTGAAGAAGCTTCTTGGAATGAGAAGCAAAATGTCTTCAAAAGACAAAAAAAAAGAAAGTCCGGTTGCCTCTTGAAAAAGCACCTTTGGAAGTTCATGCATTATTCATTCATTGGCAATATTTGTATATCCCTTCGCATAAAATGTATGGAACCCTCTAGGGCCATCCTTCAAAACAACCATCAAAATGCTCAATGGGTTCTTGTAAAGCATACAGAAAAGGAGACACTAATTAAACTATTTGTGTGTCTCCATGTTTGCCATTCACTCAGGGAAGGCCAAAGAGTCCCAATCAAAGATTCCAAAGAACAGTTGCCTGGAAATGGTTGCAAGATGATGGGCCATGGTGTCCTGGCAACCCCAGTAAGAGCTCTCAGATGATCTTAGGGCAGTGTTTCTCAACCTTGGCAACTTGAAGATGTCTGGACTTCAACTCCCAGAATTCCCCAGCCAGCGAATGCTGGTTGGGGAATTCTGGGAGTTGAAGTCCAGACATCTTCCAGTTGCCAAGGTTGAGAAACACTGTCTTAGGGAATGAGCTGGTTTATAGTAACTCCTAACCAGGCTACTAAGTCTTCTGCTCCCATGTTGCTCATGGCTTGATGTGCCCGAGACTTTGCAGCTCACCCAGCAGCAAACTGGAAACCATGGCAGTTTCTATCATCTTCTTCAAGGTCCAGCTAATCCACTCAGCCGATTCCCCACCTTGTAGCTTCTGGGTCAGAAGTCCCCTATAGAAAGTATAGCTAGCCTTCAACTTATGATCATAACTGAGCTGAAAAACTGAGGTTGTTAAGTGAGGTTTGCCCCCATTTTACGCCTTTTTTTTGGGCCACATTTGTTAAGCGAACCACTTCAAGCTGTTAAATTAGTCACATGGTTGTCAACTGAATCTCGTTTCCCAGTTGACTTTGCGTGTCAAGAGGTTGCAAAGGGGAATCACATGACTGCGGAACACTGCAACCGTCGTAAGTGTGTGCCAGTTCCCAAGCGTCTGAATTCTGATCGCATGCTACAATGGTCGTGTGTGTGAGAAATGGCCACAAGTCACTTTTTATCCTTGCCGTTGTAACTTCGAGTGGTCACTAAACCAATTGTTGTAAGTTAAAACAACAGAGGACTACCAGAATTTGGCTGCAAAAGGAAAAAGAAAAAACCCAGCTGATAACTAGGGTGGCAAGTGAGGTCTATAGAAAACTCTTTGCTGCCCTCTAGTGATGGTCTGGATTTTTTCCTCACTCAGAGCTGGAAACCCCTGTTCTTGTTATTAATTGCGAAGTCATATCTAACCCATCGCAACCCCATGAACAACATTCCTCCAGGCCTTTCTGTCCTCTATCATCTCCCGGAGTCCACTGAAGGTCACGCCAACTGCTTCAGTGACTCCATCCAGCAACCTCATTCTCTGTCGTCCCATTCTTCTTTTGCCCTCCATCGTTCTCCAATGAGTCCTTCCTTCTCATTAGGTGGCCAAAGTCTTTGAGTTTCCTCTTCAGGATCTGGCCTTCTAAAGAGCAGTCAGGGTTGATCTCCTCTAGGACTGACCGGTTGGATGGCCTTGCAGTCCAAGGGACTCGCAGGAGTCTTCTCCAGCAACAGAGTTCAAAGGCCTCCATTCTACAATTCAATTCCTCCATTGAACTTCTGGAATTCCTGCTGTCATTCAAATGTGAGGTCAGCAACGTATAAAGCTGGTTTCGATTTCCTCTTCCTCCAGGAGGTTGCCTACATCCAGCCAAAGTTCACAAAGGCATTCGTGGTCACAGAGATGCCTTGAGAAAGACTCTTAAGAGGCTTGGGAGAAACTCTTTCCTCTGGTCCTTAGCAGCATTAAATAACGTTTAAACAATCAACCAAGGCTTCAGCAGTCCATGTCCCCTTTCCGAATTTGGTTTCAGAGTGTGGTTTTACATTCATCTGGGTTCATGTTAATTTGGTTAGGGTTTTCCGCTATGTTCCACCGCGATGTGTCAGAAAAATTTGAATACTGTCCAAACAGCACTGTCCTAGGCTTCTTCAAAAAAGCTATTGTTCGATGATAATTATCTTCCAAGCCTATCTGCTAGGTATGAGTGGCAGCCACATTTATTCTCTTTTGAAGCAGAAATCCATAAAGGTTCCATTCCTGAATATTGCTTCTGTTCTGATGAAAAACACTTCCCCCACTTTCTGCCTTTGTTCTCATCTGCGTCTACCACCCGCAATCACAAAATCACCATCCCCAAATTGGGTATCTACCTGGCTAGAAGTCCTGGCAATCCCATTTCATCTGGAAACACTTGGAAAAAGACTTAAAGCTAATGTAAACTACATTGTGTGTTCATTTCCACCAGTTAACAATTTGTTCGGAAGTTATCAACATTTCTGGATCATTTTCACCCACGTCTGCTCTTGTAACTCAGCAATAATGCAGACTAAAATCTAATTATAGTTTTGACTTCCTTTGGTGGGAATCTAGGCTTAATTTTAGCTAGAATTAACCCACAGTCTAGTCTGATTAATTTGGGTTCTGCGTCCCTGGTTCAGTGGACATATTTTCAATATGAATAAATTTAGGTCCATTAATGGTAATTAATTTCAATGAATCTGCTGGCCCAGGTTTGCATTATCTGTTTGAAGTAAAGCCACCATTTCAAATGGAAAGGTCAGATGATAACAGAGCCCGTAACATTTTGGCACAATTATATCATATACATTGTTGTGTGTAGCCTCATAAATGGGTTCAAATAATTGTTAGCGAATGTTTGCTTAAGAACCAGTGCTTCTCTGTTTTTTAAACATGTTCACAATGTTTACTGTGAGCACAATGCTCACAGTAATAAAATATCTGCATTTTACATTAAAAAGATGTACCAAGATTTGTTATTGCTGCCTGTGACTTTTCCCCCTTTAATTCTAGCTTTTATAAACTTTGAAGGCCCATTCCTTCAAAAGATTGTATTCTTTCCTCCACTCTGGTTAGAGCTATCAGATCTGGTTTGCAACTCTGAATGTCCATTAGATGATAGCAAAGACCTATAGAAGAGAATATTTGTAGCTCGGGGATAAACTGTGGGGTCCTTGGTGATCTCTGAGCTTGGTGGTATTCTTGCAGACATTTTGTGACCCAACTAGGGAACGTCTTCAGTGCTTCAAAGAGAGGGGGGTTTGGTCTCTGATGATGTCCAATAGTTTGCCCTGTCAGTGTTGGTGGGGAGAGCTCCTTGGTAGTTTCTTGATTGTTCCTGTGGTTTACTGTTTGATTGTCCATCTGAGTTGCTAGTTCATTAATTAGAGTACTGTTGGTTTTGATTATTTATCAGGTATTAATCCTGATATTAATCTCTGTTTATCTGATTGTTGATTGCTGGCTTTTTGTTTCCTTTTAGTTTTTCCACTGCTTTTCTGAATCAAGTCTAAAGGTTATTTATGTGCCTGTTGGTGACTGATTTGTTGGCATGCCAAGCTTCCGGGTATTCTCTAGTATTTTGGGATTTAACTTGGTCTAGGATGCTCACAGGTTACCAGTTGAAACTATGGTTCATTCTAAGCACATGTAGACCTGTATTATGTGGTGACAGCAAGGAAGTAGATATTTCCGTTTCTCTTAGCAGTTATCTAGTGTTTGTCCAGATTTCTTAGCCCAGATATGGTATTGCTACTGGCAATCTGTATCATCATCTCTCTTTCTGCCTTCATAGTCCCCCCCCCCCAAAAAAAACACTCTTCTTTTCCTACGAATAAATCAATCTACTGACTGTGTAGGTGTTTTAACACAAAATAACATGATTTTCCTGTGGATAAAGGGAACAAACTTCCTGTGTCAAGCAAAGGATTGGGCTAGTTGATCCACTCTTGGGGTTAAGAGTCGGTTAAACTTAGAACTTTCTCTACGCCACACATTTTGTGATTCTATGGTTTTTGTCCTCAAGGTCTTCTCCACATGGAAATATGATCTATTGAACTAATAAGAACATCCCTGCCAAACTATATTTCTTTCTTATGAGCTTCAGGGCCTGAACAAACGGTTGGGCGGCTTCTGTGCTGAGTAGTAATTGCAACGAATTGCAAGAAAAACAACGCTGGAACACACCTCATCTCTTTCATGCCCCATTGATTTCAGCAGGAGTACTGAAGCTTGTCATTAACTAACCCAATATCCAAACACAAAAGAAAGAAAGAAAGAAAGAAAGAAAGAAAGAAAGAAAGAAAAAAGGAAGAAAGAAAGAAAAAAGGAAGAAAGAAGAAAGAAGAAGAAAGAAAAAGAAAGGGAAGGGAAGTAAGGAAAGAAGAAAAGAAAGGAAAGGAAAGAGAAAAAGAGAGAAAGGAAGGAAGAAAAAAGGAATGGAAGTAAGGAAAGAAAGAAGGGAAAGAAAGGGAGGAAAATAAAAGAAAGAGAGAAGGAAAGAAAAAAAACAAAAAAACTTACCAGATCGAGGCTCCTGAATACGGTCCCTTGCAAATGTTGGTAACAGTCCATTTGTGTGAGAAAGCAATCAAGGAAAAAGATGAGGTCCTTTCTTCCTAAATCTAGTGAGCAACAATCTTTAACCTCCAAGAGTAAAGAAACTCCAGCCAAGCGAGCTAGTTTTCAAAAAAGCACCCCTGGAGTTCAGGAGCTTCCACTCTGTCCATGGTCAAAGCAGCAGCAGCAGCAGAAGAAGCAGCAATAGCTGATGCAAAAAGACCAAAAAAAGCGGGGGGGGGGAGGGAGAAAAAAGGCGGCAGCTTGAGTCAGTTTCCTGGGGCGTTCCAGCTCTGCTCGTGTGGGTTTCCCTGTGGTGGGTTTCTGCATTGGCCCAGGAAACAAGAACGCGGCTGCCCACACTCTGCCCACACTCGATAGGGAGCTTAGCCTGTTGTGAGGCGGCAGGAAAGAGGCGGATTTCAAACAAGTTGAGGAACAACCGCCAACAATCCCTTTCATTTATTCATTTCGGTTTTCTGTGGTTTCACATTTTTATTGAGCTATAAAATGAGATACAAAATGCAAAGCAAATAGATAAGCAGTGGGGAGGAAGAGGGGGAAGAGAAGTGAGGAAGGGTAAGAAAAAAAAAGAAAGAAAAGAAGCATTGACTTCCGACCCCTTCTGTTGCAGTAAAATAAGGCACAAACATCAAATCCCAACTTTTTCCTTTTTCCTAATAATATGAGCAAGCCATTTCTATAAAGATCTGTCAGCCTACTCGGTAAAATCCAAAAACAAAATTTCATTCTTTTCAACTTCAAGCATGAAGCTCAGAAGCAGTCTCCATGTGGCAGTGGTGGGTTTCAAAGTTTTTTAGAACCTCTTCTGTAGGTGTGGCCTGCTTTGTGGGAGTGGCTTGCCAGCCATGTGAGCGGGTGCGAGTGGCATGGCAGTCATGTGACTGGGTGGGTGTGGCCAACTTGTAAGATGTGGCGAAACTCACTTAACAACGCTCTTGCTTAGCAACCAAAATGTTGGCTCAGAAAATCTGGCATTTGAAGCACGCAAGTCTTAAAGCTATCAAGTTACAAGACCCTTGCACCCCTAACCCTTTAGAAAAAAAACCCCAGGGATATTCAAACTTGACAGCTTTAAGACTTTAAGGTTTAGATAGGACTTTTAGAGGCGGGCGGGTCAATTGGTGAGCCAGCCAATCAGTGAGCGGCGGACGGGGCAAGCGTGATGTGGACAGGCAGGGGGAGGGAGCTGGAATCGGTTCTAAACGGTAGATTTGTGGAACTTCTTCTATAGAAGAGGTTAGAACTGGCAGGAACCCATCCCTGCCATGTGGAAACCAAAGCATTTCTATTCTTTTCTTCCATCAAAATTGTCAATTTTGCCATTTCGGCCATCTCCATCAACTTCTGCAATCATTCACCCATGGTAGGAATCGAAGTGTCCTTCCATTTTTGCGCACCAAATAGTTTTGCTGTGATCAAAATATATAGTGACAAAGTTCCATTTTTTCCCCCTCCAGATCTTTTTCCATTAGGCCCAAAAGGAAAAGACTTTTTGTACATGTCGAATGTATTCGTTTTGGTTCTAACTGCCACTCCGTTGATGAAAATAGAATTATTTCCTGGCCAAGTGTGATTGGACACACAAGGAATTTGCCTCCGATGCTCTCCATGTACGTACAAGCAACAAGTGACAAATCACACACTGGAGTTGGGGAAAAAGGACAGTGAATGAGATGTTTGACCCTCTACCATAGTTCATAATCCCATCTTATTTGAAAATACAAATTTATATTTATTTATTTTTAAATGATTTATATCTCGCCTTCACTATTTTTACAAATAGCTCAAGGGGACGAATATATGCAACAGACCTTCCTCCTTCTGTTTTGTCTACAACAACAGTCCTGTGAGGTGGGTTAGGCTGAGAGAGAGGGACTGGTCCAAAATTACCCAGCCAGCTTTTTATTTCCGACCCATCATAACCTTTTAAAAAAGCTCCTAACATTCACAGAAGGTTGTGAGAAGTAGACTTTGGAACAAGGGCAAGGTCACGACTCCTGAGTAACACAACACTTCCTCTAATTTTATTGAATTAATTTTGCATCACAGGCAGCAGACGAAAAGGTCTGATTTAAATGAGTATATTTAATACAAACAGTTAAGATAAAAATATTTGGGTTTTTTTACATTAAAAACTGAAACATAGTACTGTAAATAGTTATCGAAACTAATGATTTGCCAGCTATGAAGCATCTGGAGTGGCAAGACAGCTGTCAGTCTTCCACTGAACATCAGTTAGCAATCACTGAAGGAAAACAAAGCCTGTGGTCCCTTGTGCCGTTTGAGCTCGGTTGTTTTCTGGCAGACACTTCATAACCCAACTAGGTAATATCATCACGGCTACCTAGTTCCTACCTACCTACACCCAGCACTAATGATGCTCCTTAGTTGGGTCATGAAATGTCTAGAAGAACATAGCCAAGCTCAGAGAGCATCAAAACAATCTCTTCATTAAAAACAAAATGTGTCTTCTATAAACTGCAGGACCCAGATAGAAGCCTGTCACTCCCAATCCTATTGCTGTAAGAAGCAGAATGTTAGGTATTCATGTACATCATGGCTAGATGAATGTACCTAATTCTCACCAGTGTTATGGGTGAAACACAGCTGTATGCATGAATAAGAAACTGTAAGTGACATACACAATTCTGTGCTTAGTGGAAAGATACAAACTTCTCTGTATGCAGCACATAAGATGTGAAAAGTTGTGGGTGAATGTCAGACCTCTTTCACTTCTTGCTATATTGGCAAAAACTGTGTCCATTGTAGGCAAAATAACTAAGCACAGACATAATAAAAAGTAGCACTGGTGAAGCAATGATCATGATAAAAAAAATTGACTTCTAAAGCCATAATATATCTGTCTAAAGCAGCTGTAAGACTTCCCATGTAAATACAAGTGAAGATGAGTTTTGCATAACTTGTTTATTTTTCTTTGTTGAGGAGGTCTCAGTTAAAGGCCGTGTGCTTGAACTGAATTTGTCAGTGTTATGAAAGACAATACAATATTACAGTATATTCTCTTGAACTTTTGGGTTGCAGGCAATAAGAAGTAATGCCTCGTTATTTTATATTTCTAGTGCAAATAATCAAAACTATAAGTATTGCCAGATTGTAAGCCTGTAAAGGAATTATTATTTTTTTTAAATCATGTAATCGCTTAGCAATAAAAGTAAAAGTTTCCATTGCACATATTTGCCAGTCGTTCCTGACTCTAGGGGGCGGTGCTGATCTCCGTTTCAAAGCTGAAGAGCCAGCACAGTCTGAAGATGTCTCTGTGGTCATGTGGCCAGCATGACTCAACACCGAAGGCGCACAGAGCGCTCTTACCTTCCCACCAAAGATGGTTTCTATTTTTTCTACTTGCATTTTTACATGCTTTCGAACTACTAGGTTGGCAGAAGCTGGGACAAGTAACAGGAGTTCACCCCGTTATGCAGCGCCAGGGATTCAAACCGCCAAACTGCTGACCTTTCTGATTGACAAGCTCAGCGCCTTAGCCACTGAGCCACCGCGACCCTAGCTTAGCAATAGGATACTGTATAAAAATTGTATACACACACAGTTCCTACATCCTTTAGGCGTTTAACATTTAAAAATCACCTGCCCAGGTGAAAAAAGAGATGAGCACCAAAGTTTTAGATGGCATTCTCTCAACAGGTCTACAGAACCACGAAAGGGATCTCCTTTATGGCCACCTACTTAACTTTGTTTAGTGATGACACATAAAGGCCTATAAAGATGATTCAAGGGTTCAGACAAATATATATGGGAAGGGATAATTTTAAGGTGTCCATTTTTGACAACTTTAGGACTTGTGGACAGGCTGGCTGGGGAATTCTAAGTGTTGAAGTCCACAGGTCTTTAACTTGCCAAGGTTGGATGTCCCTGTTCTAAATTATTCTGAACTTTGCCCAAGTTTCATTTAATGCTTGGAAGTCCACTTGAACTGATTTTAAAAGGGGATCGGAAGACACATCCCAAGGAAGCAGTGGCATCCTTAATCATATTATACAATCGGCAATATCTTAAGTTCTTTGGTTTGCCTGATGTTTGAAGGCCAGACAAGGAGCAATGTCTGAAAACTGATCAAGGAGAGATTCAACCTAGAAATAAGAGATTTTTTTTTTTACCATGACAGCAATCAACCAATGGTACAGAAGTTGCCTTCAGAAGTTGTGAGAGCTTCATCCCTGGAAGCTTTCAAGGAAAGGCTGGACTGCCCTCTATCAGAAATGGTGTACAGTCTTCTGCTTGTGTGGGGGTTGGACTAGATGACCTACAAAGTCCCTTCCAATTTTGTTAAGCTGTTAAACTCCTGAAACATTTTCAAAACTAGCTTACCAAGGTATCGAAAGACAGCGATGAATGAAACATGAGTGGACTGAATGCTCATTACCAGAATATATGGGAGCGTGAATCACAAAGCTGACGCAATCGCCCCTCTGCCATCCCCAAGCTATTTACAGGATACTCAAAAACACTCAGGCTGTATTTGTGTTTCTTAACGACAACGTCTCCAAGTGATGTAACTGAAGTTTCAAAGAAAGCCGAACACGTAGAATATTGTGAACTCTTTACGGTACCAATCCACAAACTCAGATAATCCTCACCAGTATTTTATTAAACAAAATGAGGATTTCATTGAAGCCCTAAGAAAGAATGTAATATAATTATCGCAGGACAAAGCAATAATCTCCTAGCACCACCTTCTGGTAATAAGCCTAAACATGTACAGAATCATCATGAAAGGTTGGCTCCCGTAGGATGTCATATTCGATACATCAAATGCTGGCGAGACATCTAAAAGCACTGCAAGATATGTTCTTTCGCTTTCTCTTTATCACTGCGAAAATCCTTCGGCATAGTGCCTAATACTGTAACCACTCTAGGAACATCTCGGGGGCTGCCACAGACAAGAGGGAGCAAAGCTATTCTCCAAAGCACCTGATGGCAGGACAAGAGGCAATGGGTGGAAACTCATCAAGGAGAGAAGCAGCCTAGAACTTTCTTGTCTCCAGAAGTTGTAAATGCTCCAACACTGGAGGTTTTAAAGAAGAGATTGGATAACCATTTATCTGAAGTGGTGTAGGGTTTTCTGCCTAAGCAGGGGGTTGGACTAGAAGACCTCCAAGGTCCCTTTTCCAAGTCTGTTATTATAAAATTGAATGGATTCAGAAAATTAGCTTAATCTATAGAACGCATGAAGTTTGGAAGTTTCTGCCCCTTGTAGGGGTCTTTAGTGCTCTCTGAGTTGGGTTGTTTTCTTGCAGACATTTCATGACCCAACTAGGGAACATCATCAGTCCTAGAAGCAACCTCACTTGCTAATAGTACCGATGATGTTATCTAGTTGGGTCATGAAACGTCTGCAAGAAAGCTCAGGGAGCACCAAGGTCCCACAGTCCCCCTCCTCCCCCTCCCACCTAGCACTGGTGATGTTCCCTAGTTGGGTCATGAAACATCTGTTAAGAAACCAAAGCTCAGAGCAACAAGGACACCACAGTTCAACCCTGGGCTACAAATATTTTCTTCTTTTGATAACTTCCCCTAGAAGCCACAAGTAGAGAAACATGGATGCAGGGACATGACATCGGCATCACCCAAACGCCACAACTTAGTACTTGCATCACATATTGGAATGCGAGTTTGTTGTAAGAGTGCCATTGATGAGCTATCATTGGGAATTCAATTTCATTTCATTGGCTCCCAGATATCCCAGCTGGCCTTTTATATCTGTGGTTTAACCACAGATGTGAATTTGTGTAGTGGGCTAAGCCTTAACGTGTTGCAATTTTCCTTTATTATATTCAGGGTGATGTGTGAATCTGCAATGCAGGTCATAAGGTGAATGTGGCTTTGTTCACAATTCCGACTAAGCAAAACATTAAAGTCTATGACAATTAGTGTTTTTTTTTTTTAAAAAAAAAACAAAACAACACTGATTTTGAAATACTATATGAATATTTTCCTATGAACTAGATGTCATGTAATACACAGCGGTCACAATTAGTCTGGAATTGGTTGCCCATGAAAGCTGTGTGGGAAAGATTTTATTAGTGGCCCCCGAGTCAACCTTATGAGGAAGTTGCCCACGTGGCAGTCATTTCCCTGCCGTCTTTCCATGAAACGTTTCTTTTGCTCCAGAGAGCTTCTAATTGCAGAATCGACCACAAAGGAACTCCGTCAATCAACAGCTGCTTCTCATAAACTCTTCTTGATGCATTTTGCACCTCATCATTGCACATCTTTTCTTCCCCATAGAGCCCCCAGTAATCTGAGATTGAGGGAGGCGGTGGCTCAGTGGCTAAGACGCTGAGCTTGTCGATCAGAAAGGTTTGAATCCCTAGTGCAGCGTAATGACAATGACTCAATGCCGAAGGGGCACGGAAAGAGCGCAGTGGTTAGAGTGCAGTACTGCAGGCCACTTCAGCTGACTGCTAACTGCAGTTTGGCGGTTCAAATCTCACCGGCTCACAGGTTGACTCAGCCTTCCATCCTTCCGAGGTGGGTAAAATGAGGACCCGGATTGTTGTTGGGGGCAATATGCTGACTCTGTAAACCGCTTAGAGAGGGCTGAAAGCCCTATGAAGCGGTATATAAGTCTAACTGCTATTGCTATTGCTATTCCCACCAAAGGTGGTTCCTATTTTTTCTACTTGCATTTTTACATGCTTTCGAACTGCTAGGTTGGCAGAAGCTGGGACAAGTCACGGGAGCTCACTCCGTTACACAGTACTAGGGATTTTGAACCCCCAAACTTTCTGATCAACAAGCTAAGCATCTTAGCCACTGAGCCCTTTAGACTTCTGTTTATTGGAGATATGGGCTAATTTCTGCACAATCTTATTTTTCTTTATGCATAGAAAACTGACTCCTCTAATGCAAATAGGACTTTCGTTTCATTTAAAAACTGAAGATTGACTAAATGAAAGATGTTTAAATAAATGTAACTCCTTGATTAAGGTATTTATTCAAAGTTCTTTATTTTAAAAAAAATCCATGTGCTAACAACCAAGCGATATAAAAAAAAAGGAATTAGGTAAGATTTGTACGCTTAACAAAAACAAGAGGAATTCATTTATATACCGTATATATTCCATAATATGATAGTGAGTACTGCAATACTGGATGTTTCATTAATATACCTTTTTGCACCCTTAATGGAAAATTATTTCCTGTTCAGTACTTGAGATTCCAACTTTCTTCTTAGGAGGATTGGTAATATTTTCATCACTTTGAACATTCACTTGCAATTTAGGTCCACATGAATAAATATTAGTAAGTAATCACATACGTCTATGTTTCCAAAACTGGCAGTCATATCAGAAAATGTGATTGCAAGTATTATTGAAGCTACGTATGTGGTCACTTATTGATGCCAATCCATTGGAAAAGCTGTAGGTGTCAATTCATATTTAGCTTTACAATGTTGTTTTTATTTAGCATTATAATGTAAATTCTTCTCAATAAAGGCAATTAACAAACACCTGTGAAATTTAACAGCACACATTTCATGCTAATCATATTTATTCACAATTCTCTCTGTTTGAAAAAAAAAGGGGGGGCTGGGAAGGCTTTATTTTCCTTAGGCACTTCTCTTGGCTACCCTGAGAAAGAATTTCTCCCAATAACAGAGCCTGTTTTGCAAATCTTCCATCCTGACCAAAATCCCTGCCTCATTAAAGTTTTTGGAGTTTAATCTAAATGAGTTTGATAATAAAAAACGGGTTCAGGAAATGTTTTTCCCCCCTCAATTTAAGATTAAAGAAAATCTTAATTTTAATAAATTTTAATGCTGCTTTTACTGAAGCCCAGTAAAGTAATAATATAATTATGGAAATGTTGGCAACCTATTTAAGAGTAGGCTTCTCTTAATATCTTTGCAGATTTCAATGACTACAGCATTCATTTTTCTGAAGTTTTTAAATCCCAGTTTTATTTGTGTAATCATCTTCTAAACTTTTTGCAGACTTGAACAATATAAAAACATCTTAGCTAGCTCCTATTGAAGGATTTGCATGAAGGGACATTATAAATATAAATCATTATAAATGATTTAAATCCCTCAATCTCTGGGGAAAAAAATCTGCCATACATTTTGGTATATTAAAAGATAGATATCTCCCCCCCCCCCCATTTTTAGTTTTCTATTACAAATGTTACTTCTGGGCATGTTGTGATGTTGCAATCAATGTTATTCAGGTTACAAAATGTAGTTTTTCATTAGAAACTTGTAAGTCCTGATTATTGTAGAGGCATTGTTTCAACAATTACATTAATGAAGTAAGCATATACCTAAATATTTGTTTCCTTGAACACACACATATAACAAAGATTTACAAATGTGTCACATTTCTCAATGAATGGAAAGCTGAAGCAATAAATTATCTTAATCAGATATTCCCCCCTCCCATTTAATATGCTCTCCCTACAGATAGATATACTAGGTTTTCAAACCTAGAAAATAGTTGATCTGTAAAATTATTTGTCTCTCGTTCTCTCTCCCCCCCAGTAATTCCGTATATTCATGAAACAAAAAGGCAATAGGGAGTTTTCTTCTGATTGAGAGTGGGTGAAGAACGTTTTGACATTGTCCTCTGCTACTCCCTGGGACAAGAAAAGTTACAAAAATCCTTTTTTTTTTCTTTTTGGTAAGATCTAGCCCTGGGAGGACAGGCCCCTGCCCCAAACTATAGAAATAGAAGCAAGCAAATGGCAACTAAGGGGGGGGGGGACAAAAAAAATAATTCTCTCAGGAAGGGTGAATTTAGAATTGTCAAATGCCCTTGGGTTGTGGAAAGAAGGACTCACCCCTCAATTCCTGTGGAATAGGAGGTGAAATCATGGGGACAAATGTGGAGCCTTATGGATGACCTTTGAATCTGATTGAAAAACATCTCACTCCTTGGACGGAAAGACCGTTCTTAAGCCAATCCGGGTCATGAGTCCACCTTCCCTAAAAGCATCTGGAGTTAAATAATCAAAAAACAAAATGTAATGACAAGATGCCCTTGACAAATTGTATTCATGTTACTTTGTCCTACAATCCTCGCACAAGTGATGGTCAGACAGACCCAGATGCAAAGTCATGTCGTTTGAAAGATGACAGGAGAGTTTTAAAATCATCTATTTCAACTATGAGTTGGATGGGATAACACTGATTGCATTAGTTTTTATTGGGCCTGCTTGCAATTTATTCCCTTCTTGTTCTTAGCTCCAGATTTTACTGAAATGCCCTTTTTAAAGGAACTGAAAAATGTCTGAAACTCACAATGCGGGCTTGCATAAAATCTGCATTTTTTTTTAAAAAAAGGAAAAGGCTTACTGAAAAAAGTATTTGAAAAAAAATTGCTGCTCTATTTTGAAAGGAGAAACATAAAATTGTCCATTCCGTTTTTCTCAAGAAAGTAATACATGATCTTAAACCATTTCCATTTGTCTTAATTGGTTCGATAGAGAGGAACTGAATACCACAGCAGAAATTCAGCTCAGGAATCACCCTATATATTCTGACTCAGAAAAGTGTTTTTAAAAACACCATAAACAGTCACATATTCCCTTCAGCAATCTCATCTTTTTTTAAAAAACAACAAAAAACCCCATACTAAATGTACAATTACATTGTGTCTTAAAGAAAGATTTTAAAAAACAGGTCACAAAGATATCACCAAGACCTGCAAGGATGCACTACAACACTTTGGCTTCCCAGATGCTAGTTTGACAAAACCACTGTAAATTCATGGCAAAATGACAAGGGGGAAAAAAAAAACATCAGTCGATGCAGAGTGATCGGAATAGCTGCCATAGGAGTCTTCTATTTGTGTTCTACTTAATGACATGAGGATGTGCTCAGAACTGGTCATCTTTTATACACAGTCATAAAACAGATGCTGGTGTTTTCTCTAAGACAACCTGCGTCGTTTTTATGGCGTTAGGACCGAGAAGGTGGGTTTTCCTTAGAGTCTTTTCCAGAAGTATTGGCAATAACCATTGCGGGCTGGCGTTTTGCTCACAATGCAAAGATATACCTGAATATACACTTCTGTGTTCGTTGTTCAATGCTTGTTGCACTTAATGGCAGATCTTAATATTGACAGGCTCGGCCTGCTGATACCGAGTTCTGTGGGAGCATCGAAAGCTCCCAAGTCGTGAATTATCCTTGCAGTGACAGGGCCCAATTCTAGCAAATGACACTTACCCAAATAAGCAGTCAAGGCCAAACCTCTAAGCGAATAGGCCCTGCCAGTTCTTTCTCACCACATTTTTACTATCCCATCAGGCAGCCTGTCAGTGCATTAGAGATAAACAGGAGGAGAAAAGAAATGAAAAGCTGAGATACAAGCTACATCATTTTGTTTTTGCCCTGAAAATAAATGCAACCCATTTTCTCCTCATTTTCGGAAGTGAGCCAAGCATTCTTGTGAAAAACACACAAGGAGGCAATCGTTAGCTCTTATAATCCGAAACCTCGTAGAGTCCTTCGAAGCATCCGATGTAAGCTCAGCCATAATTTCAAATGGAGTAGAGACCATTTTTTTAAAAAACCACTATATTCCAGGTGTTTATGGGTATTTGTTAAAAGTCTGAAAAGGGCAGAGTTTTTCCGACTGGAACCTCTGCTTTTCCCTTTGAAAAACGTATTTCTTGTTGCGAAGGTAGTTACTGGATGTACTTCTTGATAGGTAGGTGGCTTATAAAAGTACTTCTCATTAAAACACACACACACAAAGATTTGGTAGGAAAAAAAACACATTGACACAAACACCTGCTGACAGTTAAGCCCTTTCCACTGAAATCTTGTTTTTGACAAGTCACACATTTATCCCATTAAAATGTGACGTTGTTTCTGCTTTGGTGTAACCTCAGCTTTTCAGATCCTCTTGGCTTGACTTCCTTTTTATTCCAACAAGATCTTAAAACAGCCTGACTTTATTTCTGTGAACCTGCCGAACAGGAAGAGATTTCACTTAAATACTGTTCTGAATAATGAATACAAACAACAGTGAATAGAAGGAACAAAACTATTATGATTTCTTCTGTTTCAATTACGATGTTAATAACAAAACTTCTCTGGGCTTCCATGAAGGAGAACATAATCTTTGGATTAAGTTTCATTATTTTGGTTCCAGATTGGGGTTTTTTTTTGGTGATCATGGATACATACAGTTGGCATTTTAAAAAGTATCACAGGTGCAATGGTGTCAGTGTATGAGAGTTCATGAATTGGAATAGACATGGTAACAGGTCAGCCAATGGGGACAGTTTGGTGACCCAGACGGCTCAGAGCCTGGGCGTGGCTTAACTTGACCCAGACGGCTCAGAGCCTGGGCGTGGCTTAACTTGACTATGTATAAAAGAGTTGGTTTGTCCTTGCACTGATGGCTAACCTTTTTGTCGTCACGTGCCGAAAGCGTGCACATGCAACATAATGCAATGCACATGTGACACCCCCCCCCGTGCATGCCCCAGACCTGTGTGCATTCACACACAACACCCTCAGGCATGGGCGTGTGACACCCCCCGTTGCCGCATTTTGGGTCTAGTAGGCCTCCCTGCAGCCTCCTGGGACAAAAAATGGGCTGTGGGGGGATGGGGAGGGGTGGTGCGCCCCCGCACTTCCTTCCCGTCCCCTGGGTATGCATGTGCATATCCCACATTCTCCCCGCCCGCCCGTGCATACGCAGCAGAGACCCAAAAATCAGCTGGCCGGTGGGAGGAGCGTGTCCATGCATGGTAGAGCTGACATGGGGTGACGGCTTGTGTGCCCATAGAAAGGGCTCCACATGCCACCTGGCATCAGGGCAATATAGCCTCTCTGATTATATTGATTCTGTGATTTCTGGTTCTGGCTTCTTCTGCATGGGTTTGTATACATGCATCATGCTTTATATTACTGTATATAAAGAAGGTTTCTTTTATACATGAATCCTGCTGAATTATTTACTTGGGTGCTGGCTGGATTGCTGCAAACTCTAACAAATGGCTCTTGTGCAGAGAGAGCTACCAGATCGTGAAAAGGCTGCCCTAAACACTTGACAGGATTATCCAAATATTGATACAGGCAGTCCTCGACTAACAACCACAATTGAGCCCAAAATTTATGTTGCTAAGCGAGACATTGGTTAAGTGAGTTTTGCTCCATTTTATGACTCTTCCCTGGCACCACTGTTAAGTGAATCACTGCAGTTATTAAATTAGTAGCACAGTTGTTAAGTGAATCTGGCTTCCCCGCTGACTTGGGCTTGTCAGAAGGTCTCAAAAGGGGCTCACGTTACCCCGGGACGCTGCAAGCGTCATAAATAAGAGTTAGTTGCCAAGCATCTGAATTTTGATCACATGACCATGGGGATGCTGTCAGAGTTATTAAGTGCAAAAAACAGCCGTTAGGTCATTTTTCTCAGTGATGTTATAACTTGAAATAGTCATTAAACAAACATGTCCCAAGGGTCATGTGACCCCCCTTTGAGACCTTAATTCACCAGATTCACTTAATAACCGGGTTACTAATTTAACAACTGCAACAATTCACTTAATAACCGTGGCAAGAAAGATTGTAAAACTGGGCAAAACTCATTTTAACAACTGTCTCATTTAGCAACAAGAAATGTGGGGCTCGATTGGGGACGTAAAGTCGAGGACTACCTGCAGAGAATCACGACCAGACTCCCAATTTAGCCTTTCTAGAAAACAAGAGCGCCAGTCCTGAAGCAGTTAAACTGCCAATGTGTTCGGTTACCAGACGTTGAGAACTCACCTGAATTTGTGGCTGGTGAGGTATTTCATAACTGCTGGCTTGATCCGAGCAACCCCTCCCTGGCTATGGTTTCCCCTTCCGGTGATCACGTAGAGATACGGTATGCCGCCTGCCAGGCTGTACTCTGTTTCGCAAGAATGACAGATGTGCTCTCTTCAGAGATTCAGCATTTTAAACATACAGATTAACAGAGTTGGAAGGGATCTTGTAGGTCATCTAGTCCAGGAGTCTCCAACCTTGGCAACTTTTAAGACTTGTGGACTTCAACTCTCAGAATTCCTCAGACAGCTTTGCTTTGCCTTAAAGTTGCCAAGATGTTTTGACCCAGGATTCCTTAAAAAGCATGAAGCAGAGTCTTGGTCCCAGCAAATCCCTTTTATTTACATGACTGTGAATTCCTTTCATTCGCAGTCAGCCAGGCTTGGCAAACAGTCTTTCCAAGGAATGTTTATCAACACGAACCTTATCTCGTTTGGCGAGCTGCCAGATAATGAGTTCCCAAACGCAGGGCAAGGCAAAACTTGGCACAGAGCCTCTTATAGTTACAAACAGAACTTTCCACTCTTGAAACAATCGAAAGAACAAATTATTCTACCTATTCTGATCAGAATCTTGCTTCAGTTCAGCTCCTTAGAGGGCAAGAATGAAAATCCAGATGTTTCAAATGCAAAGCAAGTACATATTTTTCGGACTTTTGCTCTCTGCAGCCCCCAGGAGCACTTTGCAGGCCTCCCAAGCCTTCTGCACGCCCGTTTTTGGCCTTCCAAACCCCCCAGGTGCGTCATTTTGGCTCTCCCCAGCCCCCAGGAGCACTTTGCAGGCCTCCCAAACCCTCTGCGTGCCCTGTTTTTGCCAAAAACAGACCTGTAGGGTGGGGTTTTGAGAGGCCAAAAATAGTCGTATTCGGTATACAAGACCCACCAGCATTTCCACTTTCTTGGGAGGGGGGGGGAGTGTGTCTTATACTCTGAAAAGTATGGTATCTACTTTTAAGAGCCAAGGTGGCGCAGTGGTTAAAAGCAGCACTGCAGGCTACTGCTAGATCAGCAGGTCAGCGGTTCAAATCTCACCGGCTCAGGGTTGACTCAGCCTTCCATCCTTCCGAGGTGGGTAAAATGAGGACCCAGATTGTTGGGGGCAATATGCTGACTCTCTGTAAACCGCTTAGAGAGGCCTGAAAGGCCTATGAAGCGGTATATAAGTCTACTGCTATTGCTATTGCTATATTGCTATTAACCCACCCCAAATCACAATTGTGCCACCGCAGTTAATTTCGATGGTATATCATGTCCTCATTTCTGTGCTTGTTTTCTGGAAGTATTCATCTGTTTATGTGGAAAGATGACTCTTACGTCACGGTAAAGATTTAAGAACTGACCAGCTGCTACAATGATGTAACACTGGGAATGAGTCAGTAAGGTTTTTGGGCTGATATCACTTTAAGAGCCTGTAATAAGAAGAGACCATGTTGGGGGCGTATCTCTCTTTCCATGTGTGCTTCCCTGCTGTATTTGCTGATTGCTGTTTGTTTGAGGTCTGACTAAAGTATGTGTATGTATATATTCTTGGATAAAACCATTATGCATCCTGTGTTTGTTCCTGGGTTGTCTCCCATAGTCACACTGTGCACGCTCTGACATCTTACCTTTGGTTTTCTCCTGCAGGACTCTAGAGAGGTGGCCCAAAGCTTCATCCACGTGAAGACCATGAAGGTCCAAAAGGTTGATAGGCAGCTTTGAAGCGTTGACTGTCTCAAAGATTTGCTGAGCTGCGTCTTCATTGGCTTCTTTCATCTTCTCCTCATGAAGCTGACCCTTCAAACACACACAACAGCAACTTAAGTGTGATCCTGGTTACGGGGAGAACCGTTCTACCACAAGCAAAGAACTGAATCCTTCTCAGCGTCTCACAACAATGAGCTGAATCTTTTAACCGCACTGGTTAGTTACCTCTTGTTGCGGGTAGCTGCAGTTCAACTGAACATAGGTATGAAGCAGGAACAGGAAGAAGGAAGGGAGGAATGAATGGAAAATAGAGGAAATTAAAAACATCACAGGGTATTTAACGGATACGGGTAGTTCTCAACTTATGGCCACAATTGAGCCCTAAATTTCAGTTGCAAGGTGAGAAATTTGTTAAGTGGATTTTGCCCCATGTTGTGATTTTTCTTGCCGGATTTCTTAGGCAAGTCAGGATATAGGTAGTTGTTGACTTACAACCATTCATTTAGTGACGGAAAAAAGTGACCTATGACCATGTTTCACACTGACAACCGTTGCTGCAACCCCGTGGTCATGTGATCCAAATTCAGATGCTTGGCAAGTGACTCACATTTATGACGGTTGTCGTGTCCTGGGATCATGCGATCTCCTTTTGCGACCTTCCGACAAGCAAAATCAATGGGGGAAGCCACATTCGCTTAACAACCGTGTTACTAACTTAACAATTGCAGGGATTCACTTAACAACCGTGGCAAGAACGGTCGTAACATGGGGCAAAACTCACTTAGCAACAGAAATGTTGGGCCCTATTGTGGTTCTAAGTAGTGGGCTGCCTGTATTCATTTGATCCTCGGTTTTTGCCTCCCGGAAGGCCTGGAGGGGAAGGGAGGAGGGTTTTGAAAGAAGTCTTGAGAGCCACAGAATTATATCTGAGAAACCACGTCCTACTTCCTCATGTTCCTGTGCAGTTTGTGGCTTTCCGGAATGGCTGCCTCTGTGCTGAAATGTTGCTTCATCACTGGTTAAAATAAAATTACCTGTTGCACATAAAACGCCGCGACTGGCTTCATCCCCATGCGATATGCTTCTCCGGCTTTCCTTAGACATTCTTGCCTTTGCTGTTGGTGAAGGAAGGCCTCAGCCCTGAAGTCCTTGTAGCCTGGATATTGGGTGTCTTGGAATCCTTTCTCGCTCAGAATATCTTCCAGTTCTTTCGTCTTCTTGGCCTGGGATTGAAAAGGGAGGCGTTTATGGACACAATTCAAAGGCAAAGCTTTATTGGCTTATTAGCTCAAGGACAACCGAGAAAAAGCCGTACTGGGAAAAAGTGAGCTACGCTTTAGTGCCAATAGAAGACTATATTTGTACAAATATATTTGTACGAATGAAGACAAGTATACGTGTCCCAGGATAAGGTTGCAGGATTTGTAGCTCAGGGTGGAACTGTGGGGTCTTTGAGGCTCTCTGAGCTTGGTGGTTTTCTTGCAGACATTTCATGACCCAACTAGGTAACATCATCAGTGCTAGAAAGGCTTTGTGGAGTGGAGCAGGGGGGGTGGAAGGAAAGGAGGAGGAAGAAGAGAAAGAGGAAGATGACGACCATGGGGTCCTTCAAGCTCTCTAGAGTTTTCTTCGGGAAGTTTCATGACCCAACTATGGAACATCATCAGTGTTAGAAGAGATGGGGATTTACGGAGAAGGAAGTGGTGGAAGAGAAAGGCTGTGGAGAAAGTCCTTGGTGCCCTCTGAGATTGGTGGTTTTCTCTTGGACATTTCATCACCCTATTAAGTAACATCATCAGTGCTGGAAGGGAGTGGGGTTTTTCTCTGTGTTTCTATATAAGCGGCTTGCCCTGTCAACGTTGTGGAAGTCTTGTTGTTGCTGTCTTGATTAGGGTATCGTTTACTGAATTTGTAGTCCCTTAATTGGGGGTGCTGTTTAGCACTTGACATTAATCTCTGCATATCTGACTGTGGATTGCTGGTCAGGAGGCGTTGTGATCTTTTGGGCTTTTGGACTGTCTCTTTTGAAGAGTACGTAGATCTTGTTCCCCTCCTTGCCTAACGAAACGTCTGCGGGAAAACCAACCAAGCTCAGAGAGCATCAGCTCCACTCAAGTGTTTGTAAAAAGCCCCTTTCCAAAACCAGACTTGCAACGCTCGTGCGAGGCGGCTTTTACCTTTTTCTCTCGGGCCTTGGAAGCGCTGCTCGGAGAACGCCTGGCATTCTGAGCGGGCTCTTTCGCGATCACTGTTTTTATGGGATCTGCCTCTAGAACGTTATTGAGGAACTGGACAGTTTGCTCCAAGGAGTAACTGGCAAATTACAAAAACAACAACAAAAACCACAAGGAGTCACCTCAGGTAGAACAACTTCCATGTAACTGATGGGCATCGTATTGTGAAAGAAAGCCTCACTTGTTATCCTTGAAGATGTCCATCAAAAAGTTTGCGCTGATGGTTGGGAATAACTCCAGAAGTTGTTTCTCCTTCAGTTTCGCAGCACAGTCTTTTTTAGCAATGCAAAGGGAAGGTTTCTATCCCACAAAATGAAAAAAGAGAAAAAAACAACGATACCTCTAAAGTATTTCTACGATACAGTGCAAATATTAAATCACAACAATATTTTTAGTTATCACCATATGCTTACATGCATATCTACCTGCATGTAAGCCTATCAGCCAATCCTCAAATTTCTTAAAGGATCATGAAAATTGCATTTTTCAAGGTACTTTGGATTAAAGATTTGAGAGTTGGCTTATCCACAGATACATATGGGAAATATGGGTACTGTACTTTTAAGAAGTATCATCATATATACTGGGGCATAGGCCCAGCCACCGATAAGGTGAACCCGATTTTTTTATTGCATTTTGGCACCTAAAATTCTTGGCTTATCCATAAATATACAAGTAGCCCTTGGCTTACAACTACAATTGAGCCCAACATTTCCGTTGTTAAGCAGAGGTTACTGAGTTTTACCCCATTTTAAGACCTTTACGAGTTGAAGTCATCCAGGCTTAAAATGGTCAAGGTTAGAAAACCCATGCAATAGAGAGCACAATGCTGCAAAGCACTGGACGACTGGCAGCTGAGTTGTTGGGAGCCCTTATCACAACATTGTTATGGCTTGCCAGCAGAGTTGATAGCAGATTTGGAGAGTGAGGAGGTTGGGAAGGAACACGGGCCAGTCCTGGAGTCTGGGGAAGGCTCTGATAAGGGCTCTGCATCGGAGGCACAGAGGGGGCCAGAGCCCTGTGCCAGTTATCAGCTGCCTTCAGAGTCAGACCTCTGTGAGGTGGACGAACAGCTGGAGCCTGTTCCCAGTGTGCGCATGCGCAGTGTTGCCAGACGAAGGGAACAGTTAAAGAACAGGGGTCGATTTGGGAGAAAGGCCACAGGTGGACGATGAATAGCCCCTCCCAGAGGAAATAAAAGAGGAGCGAAAGAAGAGTGGAGTTTGCAGGAGGCAATTACGGTTCTTCGCTTAATTGGTTCATGACTCTCCGAGACTCCTTGCCATGTTTTGCAGATATTGGGCCTGGCAGGTCTCCAAGCCCGATAAAGTCTGTGACTGTAAATCCTCCCTCAAAAGACTTTGCTGGCTGTGAATTCACAGTAAATTAATAAAAGGGGTTTTTGTCAGGACCAGGAGTTTGCTTCATGCTCTTGGGGAGCCTCGGTCAGAACAAACACAGCTCAGGATGAGACCCCCGGGAAGTACACCCAGCAGAGGCAGCAGCAATACCGTACCACTGTTAGTCTTTCTTGCAGCGCAATTTCTTCCGACATGATCTCCCGAAGCGATACTCTCTGAGTGTGAACATTCCAATGATCCATGTAGGGGAAAACATCGGAAGCCGCCGAGGTTTCAGCCGATCCAGCTCCAGGTAAGCTTTCCTGCTCTTGAAAATCAGCGGTGTACTGGGAAAGCACGTCATCCACTTTGCCTGGGTGCAGCCGCTCCAACAGCATGGGATCTTTAGAACAAATAATGGAAGATGAAAGTGGCGTTTTATTTAGATTTTTTTTAAAAAAAGACGATCTTAAAGAAACTAAGGGGAGGGACCCGAATGCAGTGGTTTTCTTCTGTATTTCAAGGTCAACTGAAATTATGAAATGCAGAATTGGACTCTTGCCCCTTTGAATGTGGGCAGGGAAATAAATTTATTATACTACACCCCCAAATACATCACGTGTATCAATTCTATTTTAGTGTTCTTTACTAAAATGGTTACTATTATGTATAAAGTGTTTGCTTAGCTCTGTTTAGTGTATCTCCATAGATGAGATTGCCCCCCAACAATCTGGGTCCTCATTTTACCTGACCTCGGAAAGACGGAAGGCTGAGTCAACCTTGGTCCGGTGAGATGCTGCACTTTTCTTTAAAATTGCCAAAAATAAAAACAGGCCGCTATAAACCACACTGACTTATACACAAAGAGAACGAAGTCACAAAAGAAATACATTTCTGCTTAAAAAAAAAAAAAGCAGCTTTCAAAACCATTGCTGTTTAGCTTACGTCCCATCAACCACAGCAACTTTTTACATGTGTGGACTTTAACTCGCTGTATACATCAGAGGTGGGTTTCTGTTGGTTTGGCCCGGGTCGGGCGAACCGGTAGTAGCTTCGGTGGAAAGCTCCACCCACCCGCCCGGATGCTTTTGTGCATGCACAGAAGCGTTGCACGTCTATACGAGCAAACCAGTAGTAAAAAAAATGGAAACCCACCACTGGTATACATGATGTACAATGGCAATAAAGGCTTTGAACTCTGAATTCCCAGAATTCCCAAGGCAGCCATGGGAGTTGAAGTCCACACGTTAAGAATCACTGGTAGTGGGAGCGGGCGGAGAAGGAAGCAAGATCTTTGCAATGGTAGACTTTACGAACAGAAGAACCACGATAATTGAAGGCGGCACTTACTTTCTTCAAGGAGTTTGTGCAATTCTTCTTCTTCTCTCCTCTGACGTTTCTAAATCAAAACATTCATAAAATTAGTACATTGTTAAGTTCTAACAGGACATTTAAGACTGCCATTATTTTGTCAGTGCCAAAAAAAGTATTCAATGATTATTGTCTGGTGGCACTTACTGTATTTTTCGGGATATAAGACACACCTTCCCCCCCTAAAAGTGGGTGAAAATTTAGATGTATCTTATAGAACGAATATGGGCATTTTTGGCCTGCTGAACCTTCTGTGCATTGCATTTTTGCTGTCCCTGGCCCCCGAAGCACTCTGCAGTGCTACGGATGGCCTGTTTTTGCCAAAAACGCGCCCATTTTTGCCCTTCAGAGTGCTTCTGAACGTTCAGTGTTCCTCTAGGCCTCCCTGTTGTCTACCATCCTCTGGAGTCCATTTAAGTTCCCACTGACTGCTTCAGTGACTCCACCCAGCCACCTCATTCTGTGTCATCCCCTTCTGTTGCCCTCCATCTTTCCCAGCACGAGGCTCTTCTCCAGTGAGTCCTTCCTTCTCATTAGGTGGCCAAAGTCTTTGAGTTTCCTCTTCAGGATCTGGCCTTCTAAAAAGCAGTCAAGGTTGATCTCCTCTAGGACTGACTGGTTGGATGGCCTTGCAGTCCAAGGGACTCAATGCAGGAGTCTTCTCCAGCACCAGAGTTCAAAGGCCTCCATTCTTTGGCACTCAGCCTTTCTTAGGGTCCAATTTTCACAGCCATCCATTGCAATTGGGAAAACCATCGCCTTGACTATATGACTATCCTATCCTATATTTAAATACGCCTCTCTGGGTTTTTTCCTCAACCATCCTCAATGGGGTGGGAATTCTATGACCTAACCTAGAAGGAAGACCAACAGATCGAAGCTGGGAGATCTATAGCTCTCTGTGTATGTTTCCCGCCTATAGTCCTTGTCTGGAGAAAAAAAATACAATGGAAATTCCGCACTCTATTATGCCTGTAAGTCAAGAACTAGCTGTACATATTTTTAAAGAAATGTGCTTGGACCAAATGCAACATAATTGTTCTGCAAATTATTGAAATGTCAATAATTTATAGAACAAGTAAAAAAATGAACATTCTGTAATATAATGCATACCATGTAATATTAAGTCATGAACAACAGTAAACCTATCTGTAGATTTAATTTAAGCTGACTAACCATAATAGATGCTTTCCATTTGTCATGAATTTCTCTGGCCAAATTCAGATCAATATGAACCACATAGTCATCAGGAGTTAGTGATCCTTATGGAAGGAGGGGGGAAAAAACGAGAGATAAAAGTCACATACAAATTTAAAGAGAATCTCATTCTATTGTACTGGTATTTAGTTAAGCCTTTTTTTTTTTAATAAGACACAATTGCGCTTTCGTTGCTTTTTAAAAAAAAAATTTAAATGGGCCATCTAAGTAATGTGCAAGCACGGAAATGTTATAATCTGGACAACTTTTAAGATCTGTGGACTTCAACTCCCAGAATTCCCCAGCCAGTCAGCCAAGACCAAATTCATATTTACTTGTTTTTCAAATCACTTGCCAGGTTATAGAGAAATGTTAATTAAGGTGATGAAGTCACAAATATTCAGGTAGCATTAGATCACCCCCACACATTAGATTCTTGGGCCGTATTTGGGACAGATTTTGCCATTATAAGATAAAATAACATTAAAGCTTTTACTACAACTGAGTAATTAGTTATAGTAAAATGATTTACTACAGTCTCCCCATAAATTAGCAGCTAGCTAGCCACAGAACAACAAAAGTCAAACCTATGTAGCAGGCCAAAAATAAACTATGAATCATGAACAATGATCCAAAGTGACTTAATTCAAAATAAATGCTTGGGATACTTATATATTATTGCCTAATCTATACCAACCTATATTATTTAACCTGTTCAGTTCTTTTAAATCTTAAGGTCTGTTAGGTACCGTTTCCCCCGAAAATAAGACCTCCCTGGATAATAAGCTCAATTGGGATTTGAGCGCAATGCAACACAGCAGCGCCATGAGGTGACTACGCTCGCCACCTCCTGCACCTCAAAAACAATAAGAACTCCCCGAAAATAAGGCCAAGCGCTTATTTTGGGGGTCAAAAGAAAATAAGACCCTGTCTTATTTTCAGGGAAACATGGTATATACAATCATCAGTTCCCTGTTCAGAATCAACTCATTATTTTATTTAAGTAAAATAGTCAGTGATGTTATTACCTGCATCAACTCCAACCGGTCCAAATATTTCATTTAACTGCATGGCGAATTCTGGAGCCAAGACCAGTTCGAGACAATCTATGGTCACGGACTTGGAGTGAGATACGGAGTCCTGCAACTGGATTGTCCCATTGTCTTTATCGGAGCTGTTTTTCTCCCTTTGTGTCGGAACCACAATGCTGGGCTTACAATCCATTTTTCTGCATGGTTCAAATGTGTGGCTTTCTGCAACGCTCGAATCCGTCGCTTCCATTAGCTTCAAATCCAAGATCTCTTCTGGAAACGGAGCCTCCTGGAAGTTTGCTCCAAGCTGATCTTCTTCCCCATCACAGGTGGCTTTCAAAGGGCCGTCAACTTCGTCAGGAATGGCGACGTCCATTTCATTAACCGAAGACGTCCTTTGCGGCTCATTCTCTGATAGCCCCCTAGAAATTCCCTGTTCTGTTTGCCCGTTCAAAGGACCTCCATTTTCTCCTGAAGAAAAATGTATGCCGTGTCCTGTAGGATGCCCAGAAACATTTACACTTTCATCACCAAGGGGGACTTTCGCTATTTCGGATTGGTGAATAATCCTAGAAACCGCAGTCGGTTGAGGAACTGCCACAGAACCCGCAAATCTGTCTTCATGCGCAGCGTGCCTCTTCGAAGGAAGAGACACGTCCGGGAGCCGAACCCCTGCTCCACCGTCGTCTTCTTTGCAGAGCTTCTCGGCAGAGTCTAACAGGAGTCCCGTAGCCCAGTCCATATCTCGGTTACATCGTTCATACAGATCTTTGATGGCATCGAACGAAAGAGACCCAAAGAGCTTACACAAAATATTGAGGTTCTCGGATTCATCAACCCTCACCAGCTCCCTTTCTTCTACGTAGGTGCTTCTCTCGTAGGTTACTTTGTAGGGTATTTTGTCTGGACAATCTGGGACCACGTCAACCCTCTTGGGTACAAATCCGTCGAGTCTGCCGTGTAAGACTTTGGTATCTTCCGAAAAGACAATCTCTCTCTCCAGCCTCCACAGGAGGGCGAAATCTCGTGGTTCCGTCTGCGAAGATTTGGTAGCCTGGGACACAACCCACGGGTTGGGTTTTTCTTCAGCCCAAGTGCACAGTGGCTCCCCTGGTTTGTGGAGGGCCGAATTGTTGGTAAATGTTAAAGCCAATTTATGATGCTTACGCGTTCTTTTATTCAGCACTGGCTTTTTCTCACCAAGAGGTTCAGAAGCTGTGATCTCAAATCCTGGAATGCGTTCCTCCTTTGAAGAGGCCCCCTGCTCTTCAACATCTGCAGACGTTTCATTCAGCTGAGACGTCACAGTCCCATCACCCATGCTGACGTCATCCTGACTGTTTCCTAATCCATCTGACTCGCTAATGTCTCGCTTGGTTTTTCTTTTCATTTTGTGTTGTCTTTGCTGTAAAGTTTGGACTGGCCAGTCTCCTACCATCAGCAATTCTGTGGTATGGACTTCTGCATTAACCTCAGGCACCGACGTAGAAGGAAAGTTACAGTTGCTCTCTTGACATTTGTCTTCACCCCTGTCTTCAGAAAGTGGCAGGTCCTGATGGCTGTCTATCCAATCGGATGCTTTATCTTCATTTGTATTTTTGAATGAATCCAGAGTAGATATCGGCGTACTTAAATCTCCTTTGTCCTTCCTGGCCCGTTTTTCTAATCTTTTAATTCTTTTCACCCTTTGGCCCAAAGTTTGTTCTACTGGCCAGTCTCCCACAAAGTTTAACATTTGGGGTTTTATTGACCTGCCAGAATTTAGATCTCCATCTTCATGTTGTGTTTCTGTGAATTCTGGCTCCGTTATTTCATGATACACAGTTGCTTCCATCTGAAGTTTCAACTCACTGTTATTGCACGACAGAGTATTTTCACTGGAATCCGAGATTGGTCTTAACTCTGCTTCAAGAATGGATTCCATTTTGATTCCTGCTGGTAACACAGCAGCATCCAAGCCATCTATTCTACATTCAGAACTGGATTCTTGTAAATCATGTCTCGCTCTTCTGTTTTCATTTTGAAGGCTCTGATCGTCTGCCATAACTTCTTCTAAAGTAGCTTTTTCATCTGGATTTAATTCTACGCTTTTCAAAGGGGAGGCAAAATGTTCTTTCTGTTCTTCTTTCCTACAAGACAAATATAGGAGGATTTTTGTTGAAATGGAGACTGGATGCTTAAAGAATCACTTAATGCTAAGAGAGAGGATAAGGTAAAGGTAAAGGTTCCTCTCGCACATATGTGCTAGTTGTTCCTGACTCTAGGGGGAGGTGCTCATCTCCGTTTCAAAACCGAAGAGCCAGCGCTGTCCGAAGACGTCTCCGTGGTCATGTGGCCAGCATGACTAAATGCTGAAGGTGCATGGAGTGCTTTTACCTTTCCACCAAAGGTGGTCCCTATTTTTCTACTTGCATTTTTACATGCTTTCGAACTGCTAGGTTGGCAGAAGCTGGGACAAGCCACGGGAGCTCACTCTGTTAAGCGGCGCTAGGGATTTGAACCACTGAACTGCCGACCTTTCTGATCAACAAGCTCAGTGTCTTAGCCACCCTTAAGACAGAGAGATATATAGCTGGTTTTTTTCTCTTAACATTTCATTAAGACTATAAAACCAAAGGGAAGATACTGCATTTGCTTTGAGTTGGTGGACAAAAAAACCCTTAAAGTATCAATATAATGATATAGTCATCTTTATATTATCTACTGAAAAAAAATAGATCTATAAAGATGAAGCTATTCTATTTTTTTTCTTATTAAAATCTGCCACTGGATACAGAGATGACCTACAACTTTTACAATTATCTTCGCAGAATATTATACGTTTCCTACACTGCTAGTGTAGCAAACTAGACTGAGCTCTGTTTTGCTGCTGGGAAAGTGCAACAGCAAATCTCCAGGGAACACAAAATATCAAGGCAAATTGTGTCATTTCTACTTTAGGGGTTTTATTGAAACTTGTTTGAAGAATGCCCCACTTAGGGAACTCTCACAGATGTCCTCACACAGCCTGATATTCTAGCACAGGGGTGACAAACTCAATTTCATTGAGGGCCGCATCAGGGTTGTGTTTGACTTTGGAGGCGTGGTAAGGATGGGCGTGGTCAGTTTGACGTCACTTGTGTTGAGGATGCGTGTGAGGCCCGAGCGCACAACTCTCCCGAGCCCCATTTCTGCTGGCAGGAGGCTGCTGGAGGCCGTCACAGTCGAAAACGGAGCTCCATTTTCACTGGCAGAGGCACCACCTTTGCTGTTTCCAGGCCAGCCCCACGGGCCACGTCTGAGCACTCCGTGGACCAGATTTGGCCCATGGGCCTTGAGTTTGACACCCCTGTTCTAGCATGAAGGCTAGATGCTGCATTAGATAACTGCACCAAATGCTATTTTCTTCCATGCCTCTTAATGTGACCCATTTGGTTCATGAAATGTCTTCAAGAAAACTATCACGGTCCAAGGGGAGCCAACGATAAGCTTCGTACTTTAAACAGCAAGCTTAAAACATCTATAGACAGTTTACCCCTGCCTTTTCTCGCGATGAAGAACTTCCCCACCGGTTTCACGCTTTCTCATGTCATCTGAGATTGAAGAATTCAAAACTGAATTAGCAGTCAGGCAATGTTCATATCGTTCCAACATTCTTTTGATCTTTTCTTTAGATACACCATGAACATTTCGCCTAAATATCGGAAAGAACAAAATACTTGATAGGCTGCCAGCATGCAACTTTAACATGATTGAGAGAATGTTTTTAAAAATTAACTACAAATGAAAAGTTTAAAAATCTACTGTTTCATGCCTATCTGCAGCTCACAAAGATTACCTACTTCTTCTCATACTCTGGTCTAAACAAGGGACTTTTCCTTTAAGACTTAGGCAGATGATTTCTAAAGCTCTTCCAAAATTATAGGGAATTGTATTTTTTTAAACATATCATAAGTAGCCTACTTATTGAATTATTTTAAAGGTAAAAAGAAAAGGACAGCTCTAAATCAACACATTTTATATCAGTGGGGAAACAATTAGTCCACAGGAAGACCAGCTGTCCTCAAATTTCGTTAATGTCAACTTAAAAATATTTATATACCCTTGATGCTGTTTAAATGAATGACTGCACTCAAAGGAAGGTGGTATTTCTGAGGTAAAAAGAAGTATTCAGAAAATAAAGCTGCCATTCCTAAGTATTCCATGAAATCTTATAAATACCAATAAAAACTAAGCAAAAACAAACAAACAACGAATAGCACCGCAGAAATATAGATAAATTGAAGGCAGGCTGAGTAGAAAGTTTTTGCAAGCAAGCGAACTGATGCCTAATTGAGATATATTTATTATGTATTTCTCATTGACATTACACCAGGGATCGGTAACCCGGGTCTTTGGAGCCGCATGTGGCTCTTTCATCCCTCTGCTGCAGCTCCCTGTCGCTGGTCGGCTCCACAATTGATAAGGTTTTCGGTTAGGACAGGTAGAGGAAAAAGGATGCTGTGCTAGGAGGAGACTCTATGGTGGGTGAACCGAACTTCCGGTCGGCTCCAGAATTGAACGGGGAGCTTCCGGTTAGGACCTTTGTGGCTCTTTGAGTGTTTAAGGTTGCCAACACCTGCGTTACACATACTGTGTAATGTTGTTACAGAATTACTATGGTTGCTATTATTTACCTTTCCAATTCCTTTGGTTTAAACTTCCACCATGTATCCGGTTCACGAAATATAACTTTGTATTTGTGTTGCTGTGACTGAAGAAAAACGTAAAATAAATAAATAAATAAAATCATCATTCTAGTCGATTTTGTAATAGCTTTGTACTATATATAGTATCAACTTTGTTAACTCTCAAGACTTCCCCCCCGCTATGTATTAAATATGGATCATGATTCATATGTTTATATTAATGTATAAGATTAATATATTATACGTACATAATATATATGTATGTGTGTGTTTGTGTATATATCTCATATGTATATGTATGTACATGTATATGTATAGGGGTGTGTGTGTAAAAACACACACACTTTTGAAAGCGGGCATCTGAATTTCATTTTTTAATGTGTGCCAGTATGTTCACAGAAAAAAGTGAAAATACAGCTTATTTCATCTCATCTCATCTTCTAAAAAATGAACAGCTAAATATTACCAAACTAGGTAACATCGTCAGTGCTACTGGTAGAAGGGAGTGAGGTTTGTGAAATGTAGTAGTAGAACTATGATAATAACTGCAGGGTTCTTGGTGCACTCTGACCCTGGTTATTTTCTTGCAGGCGTTTCATGATCTAACTAAGTAACATCATCAGTGCTAGAAGGGAGTGGGATTTGGCACAGGTATTTAGTGTATCACCTAGTACTGATGATGTTACCTAGTTTGGTAGTGAAATGTCTGCCAGAATACCACCAAACTCAGAAAGCACCAAGGACACTGTAATATTACATTATTGGTGTACCTTCAGGATATAGTAAAAAAATTACAATAAAAGCTGTACTTGATCTTTTTTATGGCCCTATTATGGCCACCATCTTCTTTTTTTTTTAACTACACCCTCTGAAGCAATATATACCACCCACTGATTTATCTACAAATAAACAATATTCAACATAACAACACTAAAAAATATGGAATACTGACCAAAGCAATGTAAGGCTTCATTTCCCAAGCCTGCGTGTTTGTATTGTCTATGATTATAGGAGTGATCCTTTTCTCAAAGGCATCTTTGGCTGACAAATAAATTGAGGGAAAAAAACTAATTGTTAACTCACGAACAATTTCTATTATCATTACTTAATGGAAAATAAAAGATGTATGATGTTCTTCTTTGATAATCTGTTTTGAATTCTCCAGTTTCTCTGTTTTTAAAGTAACTGCAGTAACTGTAGATATTGAACTAAACTCTAGGACATTTAAAAAGGAACTCTAGATCCCTCTAACAACACTTATTTTATCAATTTCATAAATTTACATAAAGGTAAAGGTTCCCCTCGCACATATGTGCTAGTCGTTCCCGACTCTAGGGGGCGGTGCTCATCTCCATTTCAAAGCTGAAGAGCCAGCACTGTCCGAAGACGTCTCTGTGGCCAGCATGACTAAATGCTGAAGGCACACGGAACGCTGTTCCCTTCCCATCAAAGGTGGTCCTTATTTTTCTACTTGCATTTTGTACGTGCTTTCGAACTGGTAGGTTGGCAGAGGTACGGGAGCTCACTCCATTACGTGATAAGCTCAGCGCCTTAGCCACTGAGCCACCGCATCCCCTTCATAAATTTATGGTCTACCTATCTCATATACATGTAAAACCAGCATAAATGGCACAAAAGACTCACAGCCGATACAAGTCATAAACTGGGCTTGATGGCAAGCCACGTTTTCTGTGCCTTGTGAAAGGCCAGCTGGGTTAGGGCAAGTCTAATTTGGGATAGGTTGTGGAATAATGTTCCGGAAGGCTGGCACCATGGGGGGCAAAAAAAGACTCAACAGATGGCACTCTGCAGGGTCCCTTGTAATGAGCTTGGTGATTTTCTTACAAACGTTTCTTTACTAAACTACAGTTTCTCCCCAAAAATAAGACCCGGTCTTAATTTTCTTTTGGGCTCTGAAATAGGCACTAGGGCTTATTTTCAGGGGAGGGGTGGTTTTATTTTTGTTTAGCTGCCCCACGCACCCTGCACCGCCTTACCTAAGGGCCCCTGCAGCCAGGTCGTTCACGCCGACATCTGCCGGCCTCGTGGCCAGCACTGATATGTTGCTTGTTATGGTCGTGAGCACGTGGGTTCCTGCTGCACACAGTTGCTGGTGCTGTCACCACGAGGCAGTTGTCGCAGCATGCATGGCCTGGTTGTGGGGCCTCTGAGGTAAGACGTTGTGCGCATGGGGCAGCTCCCCCTCCCCTTGAGTCACCTAATGTTAGGAGCACCGCAAGCAACCAGACAGAATGGGCATCCGGCTGCCCAGGCACTTAAGTAGGGCTTATTTTGGGGGTAGGGAAAAAACATGCTAGGTCTTATTTTCAGGGAAACACGGTAGGTAACATTGTCAGTGCTAGATGGCATTCTCTCGCAGACAGGAACCTCCTGCCAGGATCTGACAGAATGAATAGACACCACCTTATGCGAGAGATGGTTCCATAAGTCTCCAAAAGTGCTTTTTTTTCAGGAGGCACCTGGACCTCCTTTGTTTTTCTTTGAAGGCATTTCGCTTCTCATCCAAGAAACTTTTTCAGCTGTGACTGGGCGGTGGAGAAGGGAAGGATCCACCATCCAGTCAGAGCTGAAGAAGCTTCTTGGATGAGAAGCGAAATTCCTTCAAAGAAAAACAAAGGAGGTCCAGGTGCCTCCTGAAAAAAAAGCACTTTTGGGACAACCATGACCTGGGATGGCTGAGAATCTTCACAGACATCCCATAAATAACCAACATCCCCTCTCTCAGGCCATGATACCAGTAGCTTGAATTCCACCCTGGTAACCAATGTAATTCACGTGTCACATGTCCTGAATGACTGGTACTCATAATTGTCCGTACTTCCATATTGTGCACCAAGTGAAACTTCCAAATACTCCTCAAGGGACAGCTTTTCCTTACTTTAATACAGGGGTGTCCAAACTTGGGAACGTTAAGACTTGTGGACTTCAACTCCCAGAATTCCCCAGCCAGCTATGTTGAAGTCCACAAGTCTTAACGTTCCCAAATTTGGACACCCCTGCTTTAATATATTTGCTAGTTCAGTGCCATGTATGATTCATTGGGGATGGGATTTTCAACTGATACGGGGCACAGGGACAGAAAATGTATGTGCATTTTATCTAAAACGGTCTTAATTTTGCAGATGTTTAAGATGCGCCTATGGCAAAGACAATATCCCTTTAGGACACGTTCTGCTGCATTGAATTCTTACCGCGTTTCCAATTCCACTCGTGTGCGTCTGCTAAGCAGTCGGCATCAAACTGGTAGTGCCCGTTCTTTTGACAAAAATAGTCGTCTGTGCTAAGAATGATCCCACCACAGTTATCCTCAAGCAAAACCCTGTGAAAAATGATAAACACAACTCTCATCTTTTTTTCCCCCCCAAGACGTTCTTCTGGTCTTCTACAAATCATGTGAAAGGAAACCTGGGCATCGTTCGTCCTCGTGACTCTCACTATTCAGATCTTTCAGAAAAGAACTACAATCACCCGTGACCGTCTTTTGATGTAGGAAGGGAAGCCATGCGTTCATCAGCGGTCATATACTGGGACTATATTGGCCGTAATTTATCATTTATTTTATTGATTACATTTCTGCCCATCTCGTCTAAGGGATTATGAGCGGTTTACAATAAAAGCATAAAAAATAGTATCAAGGAATAGAGTAATCTTGGAGGTCTTCTAGTCCAACTCCCTGCTTGGGCAGGAAATCCTAAACCCGGGGTCCTCAAACGTTTTGAACAGGGGGTGAAAACGGGCCCATTTTTTCTCAAAAAAAGGGCATGAATAGTCTTTAGGAGGCTTATAGAGTGCTCCTGGGGGCTGGGGGAGCAATACTGAGCAAAAAATGGCCCATTTTTCGCTCATTTATACCCTCCCCTGCCCCCAGGAGCACTCTGGAAGCCTCCTAAAGGCAATGCACGGCCATTTTGGTGAAAGGGGGGGGGGGTTTCAGGAGGCCAAAAATGCTGTATTCAGTGACGCACCCAGATTTTCACTCTGTTTTTTGAGGGAAAAGGTGCTTCTTATACTCCGAAAAATATGGTATTTATTTAAGACTCCCCCTCCAAAGGAAAAAAGAGCACAAACTTTCTTGCCACTTGTCTAACTTCATTACAACAGCAGCTTCAGGCTCCTTAAAATAGGCCATTTAAAAAAGAATAAAACAAACAGGATTTCCTTCAAAATAACTCCTCCATGTTTCAGATGACCACACAATAAACCAGACTGAGAACTGCACCAATTAAGACTGCAACTAAAAACCCCTATATGGGCACTGAGAGACATTGGAAGCAGGTGGAAGAAGGCGAGAATCAACACACACACACACACAACACACAGCCTCCAATGGTGAATTAAAGAGGGATAATGGTCCCTCAGACTGTTGGGGGCGGGACTATAGTTTGAAAAAAAAACAATTTTTTATGCACATATCTTCATTTATAGTGCAAAAAACAATGAAATAATGCAATAAAGAACAATTTTAAGCAACAGAAATATACTAATTCAATAGGCAGTGTGGGCCTACTTATTTGGGATTACAGGGCGAAAGGTGTATTAAGCCTGGAGAATTCACAAACTGATTTGGTTTTTGTGCAATTTTGTGCACAAAATTGTTCAGCAACCAATTTGCTTCTTGTCCTGCCTTCAGGTGCTTTGGAGAATAAATTGACCTCCTCTTCATTGTGTCAACCCTTGAGATATTTGAAGGCTGCTATCATATCACCTCTTCTCTTTCTTTTGACTGGGCAAATCCAAATCTAATATGAATAAGTTGACTCCCTCTTCTTTGTGGCAACCCCTGAGATATTGGGATGCTGTTATCATGTCTCCCCTAGTCTTTCTTTTCATCCAACTAGACATACCCAGTTCCTATAACCGTTCTTTATACGTTTTAGCTTCCAGCCCCCTAATCATCTTTGTTGCTCTTCTCTGCACTCTTTCTAGAGTCTCCACATCTTTTTTTTCATTGTGGTGACCAAAACTGGATGCAGGATTCCAAGTGTGGCCTTATCGAGGCATTATAAAGTGGTATTAAGTATTCACGCGATCTTGATTCTATTCCCTCTGTTAATGAAATATGCAGATATATACATCTGGATATCAGGAGCATATTGAGGATATGCTCCTGACCGTCCATCATTATGGAATGACTCCTCATTCCATAATGACGGACAATCTCATCCAGCAACTTTGTGTAGGTGCTAATAAGGAGTGAGGAGAGCTATACAGCATCCCCACACGCCACGGGCTGACTGACATTGGTCCTGGACTAAAGACATAGATCAGCAAAGTATTGTGCCTCTCCCCATCACTACCCAGGCCTGAAACCTTCCTGAAAGTGGCCCAGGTGTGACTAGGAGTTCCTCCGCCCATTCTGGTGCTGCAGATACCCTACGAACAACTCAGGGGTCACGCCTGGCTGCCTTCATGCCACAGACGAACTAAAAGATCTCAGCCCTTGCAAAAGATGGTCAGGAAATCCAGCAATCATTTTAAAATTGCATGCTTTGCGTTAACAGGCCACGCTTCTTACTTGAGAGCTAATCACGAACTGAAGGGGATCCCTGGCTTCTACATTGAGTAAATGAATAGAGAGAGCTATGAGTTGAGACCACACTTGAGCCGAACACTTCTGTTGCTAAGCGAGACATTTGTTAAGCGAGTTCTGCCGAATTTTATGAAACTCATCAAAACTTTGTTACGGTTTTTAAGTGAATCACTGTAGTTGTTAAGTTATTAACATGGTTGTTAAGCGGTTCTGGCTTCCCCATTGACTTTGCTTGTCAGAAGGTCGCAAAAGGGGATCACATGACCCTATGACACTGCAACCATCGTAAGTACAAGTCAGTTGCCAAGTGTCCAGGTTTTGATAGCCATAGAGCTTGGACTTATATACCGCTTCACAGCCCTCTTTAAGCGGTTTTACAGATTCAGCCTCTTGCCCCCAACAATCTGGCTCCTCATTTTACAAACCTCGGAAGGGTGGAAGGCTGAGTCAACCTTGAGCCGGTCAGGAATCGAATTGCTGGCAGTCAGCAGAATTAGCCTGCAATACTGCATTCTAACCACTGGGAGAGAGGGACGGAGGGAAGGAATGGGCAGGCAATAGCACTTAGACTTATATACCGCAGTGCTTATAGCCCTCTCTAAGCGGTTTACAGAGTCAGCCTCTTGGCCCCAATAATCTGGCACCTCATTTTACCAGCCTCAGAAGGATGGAAGGCTGAGTCAGCCAGGATCAAACTGCTGGTGGTGGGCAGAATCAGCCTGCAATACTGTATTCTAACCACTGCACCATCATGGCTCTTGATCACATGACCATGGAGAGACTGCAACAGTTGTGCGAAAAATTGTTATTCTTTTTCAGGTGTAACTTTGTAAGTTTGAACGGTTACCAAATGAATTGCTGTTGAGGACTACCTGCATATTTATATAACCAATTTCGTTGCATTTAAGTACAATGACAATAAAGATGATACTATATTATATGGTCGGAAGGGAATCTGGCATACTGATAGAATTTAACGATGCTCCTGTGTGTGAGCAAGAAAAACGCAGCCACGTCCTATTTCTGAATCTTTTGTACGTAGAACCTACCTTGCCAAATAGGATTTGCCTGATCCCGGAAGCCCTCGAAGGAGAACCAGAACGTGCCCTGCGAAGGTCTTCCTGTTGGTGATGTGACCCCCAGGCAGTTGGGGGACTTGAGAAAAATGATGTCTTTGTCGCCCGTTTTTATTCCCATATCTCTTGGGCACAACATCCCAGGATGTCGAAACTTCCGGAGAGCAAAAGCTCTTTCCTTGACTCCTCCCATCCAAAGCTGGTCTCCATTTCCCGGGACTGATTGCGATGGGAGTCACAAAGCTGTGATTTCTACATTGGGATTCGAAAGCGGGATAAAAATTAAGCTGCTGAGGATATTTCTGAAACAGGGAAAATGGAGAACTCCACGTTCGCCGAGAAGGATCGGTCTCCTTCGACAAAGGTGCCGATTTTGCACCGGATCCCGTGCACAGGTCAGGGACGCAAAATTGTTTCAGATTATGACAGAAAGTCACAATGTTTTCTTGCCCCTCAGCCGCCCGAGAAGAAGCGTGAGAACTAGAGAAGGCATTCGTCTCTATTGTTGCAAAAACCTGATGGTGTTGAGTGGTGAGGGTGCTTACTGCCTTAAAGTCAAATAAGACATTGTGCATTTGATGTGGCTCAGTGTAAGACTCTCCCTTGTCGGCTAATGTCACCATTTCCGAAACGGCTCCGCTGTCAAGTACAACTTCTGGCAAACTGCAATTCTCTGGGGTTTGGGTCAAAATATCCTTCGTCTCAATCTCTGATATGGACGTCGACTCAGCTGCTTCATTATAACTTGGTTTCAAGGCCGGGAACCAGTTTTCTATTGCTGTTCCATTGGATTCGATACCTAATTCGGTGCAATTGGAATTGTTGTGGTCCCAAGCCAGAGTCAGGCTACCTGAGAGACGATCCTTTTCTAACTCCTCTGCTTCACTTTTTCGACTGCCCCCCTCAAGAGAATTCTCTATCAAGGGTGCCAGTTCTTCAGAGGACGAGGGATGCTGCGATTCTTTGCCACGCTTCGCAATTGCAGTAGTATCGTTGCCCTCAAGTTCGTAAGTACTACGACTTGAGTTATTTTCACCAACTAGCAGTGCGGACAGGGAATCAAAACCTGAGGCTTTGGATGGACAGACTGTATCCTTAGCTGCTGTGGACAATTCCAATAGATAATCCATAGTCTCTTCCACTAGTAAAAACAGAAGGACACAATTACTTTACTAGATTTATTCCCATATTCTGAACGCCAACTTCAATAGCACTGCAGAAGTAAACGAGGCAGCGAATTTTCATTTTGAAGATTACCTGGGTCTCGGTCTCTCTTGCAGCGACCTTTGCCCTCTCTTAAAAAAAAAAAGACTGGTTAAAGGACACTCTTCACAGATTCAGCTACCTAGAGGGCCAAAGAGCAGGGGCTGGAACTAGCAGGGAGAACTGCAAGCAAGTTTTTTTTTAAAAAAATGCTGGAACTAAATATTGTGTCTACATTTAAACATGAATTTTGAGTTATGGGCGCAAAACCATCTGTTAGGTGCACCTTGAAAAGAAAATCGTAACTATTATCTTTACGATTTATATTGTTTTATTTGTTTACTAGTATGATTTGATAGCTTATTAGTAACTTTGACTATCACTCATCGTTGTATCTTATGATTCTTGATGAATGTATTTTATTCTCCTTATGTACACTGAGAGCATATGCACAAAGACAAATTCCTTGTGTTATCAGCTGCCTTCAGAGTCGGAGATCACTGGGGCAGAAGAACAGCTGGAGCCTGTTCCCAGTGTGCGCATGCGCAGAGTTGCCAGGCGAAAGGAATAGCTAAAGAACAGGGGTCGACTTGGGAGTAAGGCCACAGGTGGACGATGAATGGCCCTTCCCAGAGGAAATAAAAGAGGAGCAAAAGGGGAGTGGATTTTGCAGGAGACAATTAGTTCACTTAATTGGTTCGTGACTCTCTGAGACTCCTTGCCAAGTTTTGCAGATCTCGGCCTGGCAGCTCTCCAAGCCAGATGAGGTCTGTGACTGTAAATCCTCCCTTGAAAGATTTTGCTGGATGTGAATG